>NC_132913.1:15778123-16081153 GCF_047675955.1 Chlorocebus sabaeus
TAACAGTGCTGCAGTCTGAGACAGGATTTCGTTTTACTTTTGAATATGTCTAGGGTTTCCATTTCTTTGGAATGATCACTTTCTTAGATGTTCTCCTTTAAAAAAAAAAAACATGAAAAACAAATCTTTACTACTAGGGATGCACTTTCAGTTATTTACTTGTTTGTGTTATGTTGGAGGAGCAATGCTCACAAAATATTTTTACTTATCTGTTGAATATTGCTGACAACAAGCGTAGAATACTGCAAAGGCATGATACACTGCAGATGTCTGAAGTGGAGAGGGGATGGTCGTGATTTGCACTGATTTGTATTTTACTCATTTGTTAAGTGAATTTTTTGCACCCACCTGTCAGTGTGTACCACCAAAATTTAAGCCCCAATTAAAGTTACCAGTTATTTTATGTCATGGGTCTCTAGGTTACTTATGAACAGTAGAAAATATCATACGTTTAAATACATGAACACCAAGAATTTGCTTTATTTCTAAACTAAAATAGTTCAAGGTCTTCCTTTTCCTTTCATCATTTTACCTTTACAATACATTGTCCACTGATCTGCTAAACTCAATAGGCTGGGCACAGTGGCTCACACCTGCAATCCCAGCACTTTGGGAGGCCGAGGTGGGCAGATCATGAGGTCAAGAAATCGAGACCATCTGGCCAACATGGTGAAACCCTGTCTCTACTAAGAATACAAAAATTAGCTGGGCATGGTGGTGCGTGCTTGTAGTCCCAGCTACTCAGTTGACTGAGGTGGGAGAATCACTTGAACCCGGGAGGCGGAGGTTGCAGTGAGCCCTGTTTGTGCCACTGCACTCCAGCCTGGCAACAGAGCGAGACTCCATCTCAAAAAAACAAAACAAAAAACGAAAATAAAAAACAAGCTCAATAAATATCTACATGAGATTTTTTTTTTCCACTGTCAAAATAATGTTGAACCTGCCACAACAGTTACTGCAATAAGTAAATATCGTGCAGAGAGCCCAGATGACGTAATTATGCAAACTGGTCATTTCTCATTTCTCAGCCTGTGTCTGTTTTCCTAAGATTGCGATACTTGCTAGTTTTTTGTTTTTTGTTTTTTTTTTTTCCCTATGGAGAATATTCTGCTTCAAGAGATTTATTTGACCAGCTTCCATTTGTTATTTAGGTATAGGTTTAAATATAACCTCATCAGAGAGGCCTAAATTGACCACTCAATCTAATGACACTGGCCTTTTCTATAGTTACCTTTCATGTATCAGTTTTTCTTTATTTTCCTTATGAGGCTTATTACTATATGAAACTGTTTTTCATTTACCTCTTTACTGTTTCCCCTCTCTGGAACACAAGCTTCATGAAAACAAAGCCCCCTTTTGTCCTGTTGTTGTTCTACTTCTAACACCAGGTGCCAACTAACTGCCCAATAAATAGTCATTGAATTAATAAATGACTGACTGTATATAATATTAATTATGCTATTACATTTTTAAAGGATAATACAGAGGAATCATCATATAATGAAGCATGCAATTATATATGCATACATACAAACAATGCATACATGTAATTACATATGTATACATACAAACAATACATATATGAAAGATTTGTTTTTCGTGGTTTTTTTTAAAAGGAAAACATCTAAGAAAGTGATCGTTCCAAATAATGATAATAATAATATAATTCGTAATATAATGAAGCATGTAATTACATACATACATACAAACAATACATATATGTGTACATATACATGCTTCATTATATTATGTATTTCATATATATGATATTCAGACTCTGGAATCCACTTCCTCTGCCATCAAATCTTGCTACAGTGAGGTTTTCCATGTTAACAAGTATGGAATCCCAGTCAATATGGAACTTATCTGTAACCAACTGGCCTCCTATGAATGTGTAATAGGATAGATAGATACACAGATATACTTAGAAAGGTAGATTCAGCATTTCTACTATTTACCTTTCCAAAAATGCTTAATCTTTTGGAGTCAATATAAGGCAGTTTCAGCAAAAATCTGCAATGAAAAAGAAAAACAGTAGTTGTATCTTTGTAAGTTAAATGTGTATACAAATGTATACTTGGCATGCATACATCCAAAACAATAGCTAATGACTAGAAATGTTTCACTAACTGTAGCTCTATTCATGTATAAGGGTCATATACTCCCAAATCTTGCTACTCAAAGTGATGGTCTAGTAGTTTGGTATCACCCGAAAGCTTGTTATAAATGCAGAAGCCTGGGCCCCATTCCATTCCTACTGAATCAACGTCTACATCTGAACCATATCATATCTGGTTTCTGTGTGCTATTATAAAGAACTCACTAACTTTCTTAGGTCACACATTCATGCCAGTGTGGTAATGGTATCTGTGAAACTTCAAGAATTGTGATTAACTGAGGATATAACAGACATTGTGGATTACTGTAAACAAATAATATAGTAGTATAATTAAAATGTATCCTACTTTCATAAATCCAAAGTAAATTTTAATTCCAGAGGGGAAATATGAGAATTATTTTATTATACCACTAAGGGTGACAGATACTTGAAAAAAATGAAATAGGCTTTATGATTACCTTACAACATTGCTCAATCACCAAAATAGAAGCCTTGAGTCAGGGTTAGTAATATTGTATGTATATACCTAGACTCTGTCATTATAGAAAACAGAAGAAAAATGTGCACCCACTTACTTCACAGCTGTTATTTGGTCCTTTACTTCTACTGAACCTAATCTTCGATGAATCTCCTGCAAAATTTTCAGACCCTGGAATCCACTTCCTCTGCCATCAAATCTTGCTACAATGACGTTATCCATGTCAATGAGTACGGAATCCCAGTCAATATGGAACTTATCTGTAACCAACTGGCCTCCTGGTTCTTCATCCCTGCAAATACCAACATATTGGACCAAAACAAGAACAATTGAAAATCTGGTAGAAATTTTAGCTTTCATATTCACTAGTTAAGTAATGGGAAAGAACTGTGCTGGCTATTAACATTTCTGTTAATTCTTGATGATAAACCTGAAGGTAAAAATACAATTTTACAAAGGAAAATCCTTTGTAATTGTATTTTCCTC
The DNA here is from genome assembly GCF_047675955.1 of Chlorocebus sabaeus. Classification (NCBI taxonomy): domain Eukaryota; kingdom Metazoa; phylum Chordata; class Mammalia; order Primates; family Cercopithecidae; genus Chlorocebus; species Chlorocebus sabaeus. Next base: position 15,781,207 of record NC_132913.1, read on the forward strand.
TGTAAAATTGTATTTTCCTCTGTAAAACTGTAATTGAAAAGTTCCCTGAATAAAATGAAAGTATGACTTAACACTGTAGTAGAAATTAGTTTAGCTCATTTCTCAATGGGGAAAAATGAAGAAAAATGGATGGTACTTTCCCAAAGGCATTTCTAAAGAATGACTGTCAGGTTGGTAGACAGGCCTATCTTTATTGGATTTCTTCCAGAGTGTTTTAGAAATGTCTTGCAAATGGCTTCCAAGGGCTGAAGGGCCTGATAGCAGAACCAATTATGAAATAATTGATAATAATTTAACAGAAAATATACAACCATAAATAATGTTAAACTAAAAAGAAAACTACATTAGTATTTCCTGAATTGTTTTGTGTGTTTGTTTTTGTGGTGGAATTCTCACTGAGGAAAATTTAAACAAGCAGTGAGAAAAATTCTTTTTTTATCACTAAAGTTGACAGCAAGAAGCAGAGACATATATGTTTGAAAAATTTGAAAGCTAGAAGGAAAAAAAAGACACACAAATAATAAAGCATGAATGTTCTTTCCAGAGGGAAAAGAAGGTACAATTTTAAAATCTCAGCTTAAAATTTTTTGTTAGTTTATTTTCTAGAATACAGTAAAAGTAAAAAAAAAAATCAAACTCTGATACAATCACAGACAGTGTCAAAGTTCATACCTAGGTATAGTTCCAACAGGCAGTTGTGCGTGTGTAGATATGAAGAGCATTCAAACATCCAACTCTAAAAGGATCTCCACTGTTAGTTGGGTAACCTGTGAGAAATTCCCACCCTACTCACTCTTCAAGGTAAAAACACCAAACTCTCCTGCCTTCCTCTTTTAAGAGCATGTAAATGTTTACCATTTACAGGTAAATTTATAAACATGTAAATATTTATCTAGAAGCCCCAATACACAAACCATATCCAATAACAAGATTTTAGGTTATTAGATTCACTACAGCAAATAAACCTCTCAGCAACAAATGAAACCAAGCAGATACAGGGGTTGTGTGGGATCAGTAAGTTACGTAAAGAAGTGAGGAGAGAATCAGACAAAACACAGAGCAACTAAAAATTATTAAAGGCTATTGGGAGCTGAATTGTGTTTCCTAAAATTTATATGTTGAATTCCTAATTCCCAGTTGCTTAGATTGTGACTATATTTGGAGATACATCCTTTCAAAAGGTAACTAAGTTATAATGAAACCATAAGGGTGGGCCCCAATCCAATCTGACTGGTGCCCATTAAAGAAGAGGACATTTAGACAACATGAGACCCCAGAGGTGCACAGTGGGACTACCATATGAAGAGGTGCAAAGAGGGTGGTTGTCTGCAACTCAAGGAGAGCCCTCAGAAGTAACCAATTCTGCTGGCATATTGATCTTTGATTTCTAGCTTTCAGAGCTGTGAGAAAATTAATTTCCATTGTTTGAGATACCCAGTCAGTGATATTTGATATTTAGTTATAGTGGTCCTAGTAAACTAATATAAATGTGGTTTAAGCATTTAAGATCCATTATTTCATGCACTCTATATTTCCAAAATTTAATAAACCTTTTGGGAGTAAGTTTTCTGTTATGTGGATTATGAGATGTATTATAAAGAAACACCATAAATAAACTGTGCCATAGAAATTAACGAATCACAACTCTCCTCCGTTCTTTTCTAAGTCACTCGTTTAATGGTGATCTTCAGTGATTAAATAGAAATACGCCTTGCCTTTCCATAGTGTTTGCAACCTAGATATTTTTTTTATTTTCTCTTATATTTTCTTTTAAAATGTATTTAGTTTATGCAACCTTGGCTCTGGATCAGATAATTTGAAATTTGTTACTACCCATGTCCCCACGCTCTAACCTAGAAGTCTAATGTCTTTATTCAGAAGCAAACCTGGAATTGCTGTTTTTTTTTTTTTTTTTTTTTTTTTTTTTTTTTCCAGTTGTCCAGTTGATCCTGATAGAGCTTGTGTAACATTTGAGAACTAGCAGGAATCATTATGCCTAGCGCAATTTCTAGTATGTGTAGGACACGGCCAATGCTTGTTGAAGTAGACCTTTTTAGGGAAAACACTCAGATGAAGTTTAAAATTGAAAGTTCTTAAAAAGTCTTGAGCTTACATAAAGACACTGTATTTTGAAGCTTGTGGATTTATTGCAAATATTTTGACTTACAAAGAACAGGTACCAAAGATTAACTTCACCTTTGAATACTAAGCTGAGTAAAAATATCAAGGTTGAATCCCAACTTCACTATGAACATAGGCAAAAATACCTGAAACACTGGGACTCAGTCTGTGTCTATAATAATGGAAAATACTATCCTGTTTCCCTCAAAGACATTCTGTAAGCATTAATGGCATAAGGTATTTGAAAATACTTTATGACGTATAATGAACAAAACCATGATTAGATTTATAGGACAACAAAAACTGTTTTTTACTATTTTATCTGAAGTTAATTTTGCTTATGTTGAGCATATTTCTTTAGAGTTGCAGTTAAAAATGGAGAACTACATAAAGAATTTTGGCTAGTTGTACAATAATTAAATGCACAATATCTATGGATGAAGCATAATTGCTGTGTAATATAAGCTATTATGCCAGAGGTACTCCCATTTTCTATTTGGACCAATGAAATTTAAAGCCTTACAAGGATACTAAAAAAATGCAATCAACAGACCCTTGGAGATCAGCAGAGTGTCACTAACTTTTAAGGCAGGATTGTTCACCTTTAAACTCTGGCAGAGGCACTAAAGCAATGTAAAATGTTTTGTTTATTTAAAAGACATAACTTTCCAATTTATATATGACACATTGCCTTGTTCACAGCGATTTTAGAAATTCACAACTAAGTTATGTTTAGTTAAAATGTAACTAAGTCAGACATTTTATGGTAGGCAAATAAATTATTATAAGATACAGTTTAAAATAAGGTATAGTTTACAGACTCACAATTAGTAAGTGGCTACAAATTTTTTAAAACAAACCCTTCAATCCTTTACTCATTATTGTGACACCCATGGAAGAAAACTACAATTGCGCTCTTTTGCTCTCTTCTCTAAATTGCCATTTTAAACTTTAACCTAATCTTTCCAAGGTTTAAATGTTAGACCACGAAGTGGTATCAATTCATTATGAACCAAAGATTTTGAACCCATTTCTGTGATCTAATTGGGTGTTGTTTCTTTTTCTTTGGTGCACAGTATAGGCGTATCTATTTCAACATACATTTAAAAGAACTTGGATTATCATGCTAATCATTGACATTATAAAGAACAAACCAGCATGTGCAGGAAAATGAAGGGCATTACTTGTTTACAAAGTGTTAAGCAGAAAATACTAGACTTACAAATAAAACTAAGCAAAGAGTACTTATTCAGTAAGGTAGGAATAGCAAAACATTTGGTGCTAGGGATGACCACAGAGGATGGATGTACTACAGACAAATCATCTATCTTATAATAAATGGGTACCATGACTCATGTGCGTATTGGCTGTGCAAGATTGCTGAGCTCCAATTGATTTAGCTATTTTTGTTTCTTTCTGAGTGTCTCCCTCATTTTCCTTCTACACAATTTTGCTTTTTTATCTGTCTCAAAAATCTCTGGGGATTCATAGTAGGAAGGGTGTTTCAAGGTTGAGAGTAGGGACATACAACTTTGTTGAAATTTGTGGTGAAAAGAACAATTCCATCTGTTTTAAGCAGTGAAAAGGTCATAGCAATATGAAACTTGTCTATTTCTTAACACAAGCAGCAGAATCAAATTAAGACTGCAAACTTTTCTTAGAAGTTAAGGTCTTTGAGGGCAGAATCCTCATCTATTTCAATACCTTCAACACTGAATGTGTCTGTTTGGATGAGTTCACAATATAATAAAATATAGAAAAAAGGGAATAAAAAAAACAATACTCAATAGATTTTTAAAAAGACAGAACAAGCCACCTCTTCATGACATAACAAAATAATATACCAAAACTGGATTAAAGTGTAGAGATTTGTTCAAACTACATGTTTGATCAGGTTCACAAGGTGTTTCAATTAAACTCTAAAAAGAGGATTGAATTTATATTCGGAAGACTAAGGTTTTAGTCCTTGATTTCATTACCAATGTGCTGAGGAACCTTGAGCAATTAATTGCTCTTTTTATTTCTATTTATTGTTTTCCTTGTTAAGTAATATTTGGTGGTAAATAGTTAAGATCACAAATTATCAGGGCAGCACATTTTTAAAAGCACTTATCCTTTTCAGTAAAGCTTTGGTTAAAATAAAAAGAAGGAAGAATAATATTCAATGAGAGGACTTCCCATGACCAGTCAAAAGCATGGCAGAATTTGTCAGCTGCTTATCCATGTCGAATGGGACAGTGGAAAGAAGGGACATAGAGAGAAATGCTTTCTAGTCATCTCAGTTCATCACTCTTTCTAGGCCTACAACAGGTTCACTCAGTTGCACGAGTACCTGTTTGAGAACTAGAATCCTTGAGAACCAAGGGTTGCAATTCTATTGTAGGTGTTATGAATTTAAAAAGAATGTGAAAGGAGGGGTAAAGAACAGAATAAAAATCAAGGTAAGGAAAAGGAAACAATATGCAAAGAACAATATTACCTTATATTCTGAAGCATAATCAATTATCATTGCTTCAATTTTATTCTTCATGACAATTCATTTCAGGTAGAATATTAGATTAACATAGGATAGTAGCTTTAAACAGTATTTGCCTTGGTTTAATTAAAAATTTACTTTATAGAGACTTATAATCCGTGATGATTTAGTTGCAGCATATCTAAAGTATCATGAAGTTTGCCCTCTTTCAAGCAGTATGTACACATAGATCCACATATTGGCTAAGGGCCTCTTGGGCCAATTACTTCTATTTATCTCTTCATTATTTTTAAATTTCTTCTCATAGATGGATTTTCCTACATGAAGAATGGCTGAATGAATTTTCTCATACACTGTATTTACTTCATCATGTAAGGAATTACATTATTTTTTTCTTGCCAGAGAACTGTTTGTTGTCCACATTTCCATCTTCTTCTATTAGGGATATTGTTAATATCATCTTCAAATACCTCACCCTGGTTTATTTACAGTGTAACTTTTGGTTGAATTATTTTTTTTATGAGTCATAACCAGGAAAGCATTTGATATGATCAAGGTTGTTCATACCACTACCAAGACCCTATCTTCACCTGATAATGTATAGAAAATTCTGTTCATAAATTAAACTCTCAAATTGTATTTATCTCCAAATCACTTGCACTCATCTGTTTTCATTCTCAGACTTTTGCCCATTGTCAAACCTTTGGAAAAATTACCTGCATTAATGACCTAGACCTTATGAAGAAGTAAGCATGTCACTGTGAAAAGGTACAGGTGATATGGGGATCAAATCAAACTGAGTTGAGCCCAAATCCAGTGGCTTTAGACACCTACGCCTAAGTTTGCTTTTAATTTGGTATAGAGGGTGATAATAGCATCTAGCCAGTAGAGTTATGGCAGGGATTAAAGGAGATTCTATATGTAGCTTTGTAACGTGCCTGGTCCTTGGTGTAGGTGTTCAATATTATTAACCTAGTTCTGGATAACACTTTGGGACTCGATCTTTCACCTTCCATTCCTCTTTTAGAAGCTGAGCCACCCAAATCTGTCTCTATTTCTATGCAACTCTGCATCAATAATTCCTGTGCTCTTATTCAAGAACATAGTTTCTCAGGGAAGGTGGTTTTATATCATCAAAGTGTTCCTGACCTCTAGTCTATTTGCACAAATACACATAATTTTAAAATCTCCTTATTATTCTGATAGTTTTTACGTCACATAACCAAATCTTTGCTGACTTGAATTATAGTTATATAACCATACAAATGGAAAAGAAATATTGTGCCTTCCACACATGTATATGATGCTCAGCATGTATCTCTTGAACGAGTGTCTGTCGCTTTTGCAATTTTATTAGCCATATGTTAAAGGTATCTACGACCTTCATCATAATTAGATTAGTAACACTGATTGCTTTTAAATTGCTAAAATCCAGAGGGCCTCTGAACTCAGTTGTAGTTTGATTTTAAATAAAAAATTCTTAAGTATTTTCACTTTTTCATATGTGGGTCTGTTCAGTACATTTTAGCGTCATTAATATTGTTGTCTGTGACTTCAGATAAACCTGAAAGTTGATGTTTTTCCTCAATCAGAATTTTTTGTGCTTTTAAAGGATTTTTTAAAACATATATTTGATGTTTTAATTTTTTTTTTCCTTGATCTCCATGTTTGTGTGTTTTGCATTAATAAAATGAAATCGTTTTTCTGGATCTCTTCCCTTGCCTTCCTCCTACTTCTCCCTTTTTTCTCTCTTCTATTTTTAATGAAATAGTTTTCCTCATGTCATGATCAACTATTACTGGCCAAAGGCACTCTTCCGTGTCTTGAATGGAATTTGATACTATCTTGCTCTTTATCTTGAATGAAAGTCAGAGATTTTCTCCTTAGCCTGATGCAAAAGCTGCATAATGACCATCATGAGAGTAATGAAGAAAAAGCAGAGTCCAGTTGTTTAAATGAAGTTATTTGTACTATAGTACAAATCCAAAAAAATGAAAGGTTTATTGTTATACAAGTGGAAACAGTGAACAGCATGGATATTAATGAGCCAGCTCTAAAACTCAAAAATGAACTGTTAGCATTATCCATGCAAAATTAACTTCAGGATAAACATCTTAGACAGCACATGAAAATATTAGAATAGAACCAATAGAAAAGGACCTCAGGGACATCTCCCAGCCAGAAATTGTTCAATATAATGGAAGGAATTGTCTAATCTCCTAATCATCTTTGCTGTCAAAGTCTTACTACGTTAATTCCTATCCTTTGGCCAATTTCCATTTGAGATAATTTCTAACAGTGTGTGTGAGTAAGTAGAAAGGGAAGAGGCTTTGATGATCTTTTCTTTCAGTTGCTGGGAATAGTTATATCATCACAGAGCTAGGATAGCATTTGATCTATTCTCTTGCATTTAGAAAGGGTCATACCTAAATTATTCATGGTTAAAAGAAAGCTTAGCACATTTTATAAATACACCAAAGGAAGAAGAATTTATCTCATTTTTCATGTGCACATAACTGCAATGTGACTCTCCTATGCAGTAAGTCTGCTTTGGATATGATCATGGAAAATATTCTACATTCTGGCTTCAGGAACGGGGGTGGGGGGGGCAATTTAGATAAAAAATAGAACAAAGTGTGTATCTTTAAACAAGAAGCAGGTGACAATCTGCACAACAAACTTAGATTTCTCTATTTTTTCAAGGAGAGGGCAATTCAGCATGGGAATGTAGTGAGTATGGTACTGAGGCTGACAATACCTGGACTATATATCGAGGAATACATACCCGTGCAATGGATTGATAATACAGGAATGGATGCTAATTATTAACTTTCAACCTGTATTTCATCCTTGGTAGGGCATCATGACACTTTCAGTAATGTATAGTGGTGATACAATACTGGTTTTCTAACTGTATAATCCTTTACCTACATTCTAAAAATCCATTTATCAACTGGAAAGTGTGGTTATATAAACATAGGGAATTTTACATCTTCGCTCAGTTTTTGCATCAGTTAAATAGGAATAATAATGATTATAGTACTAAGTATGAGAAGGCATTAGCAGAACCATTTTACAACTTAATAAACTGACACGTAGAGGTAAATTATAAGCCATAGATAGATAAATAATGCCAGTTTTTTTGAGAGAACACAATTATAAAAGTTGACTTCAACAAAATATTCACTTATTACCTTTGGCATATAAGCAATTATATCCTCAATGCAAAAGGAAATTGGAATTCTTAGCCAGAAAAAGATTATAAATTTAAGGTGTTAAAAAATCTCTTTTATTTATTAAGTTCTAATTATGGGCCTTTTTCTGATTTTACACCACATATTTTAAATTCCTTTATCCTTAGAATTTTTTTTTTGGGGGGGGGAAGTAATAAAAGCTTGTATTGCATATTGTTGCTGAGTTTTCACTTCTTAGTAGATGTTCAACATGAGGCATATTGCTCATCAATTCTGTCCCTCAAGTGTCCTCACCTGTAAAATGGGGATTAGAATATCTGCCCTGTTGTAATCATAATGCTCTGAGAATACAAGCTTTTATAAAAGCATAGGAAGGGCCAGGTATGGTGGCTCACTCCTGTAATCCCAGCACTTTGGGAGGCCAAGGCAGGCAGATCACCTGAGGTCAGGAGTTCGAGACCAACCTGGCCAACATGGTGAAACCTCATCTCTACTAAAAGTAAAAAAATTAGCTGGGTGCGGTGATGGGCGCCTGTAATCCTAGCTACTCGGGAGGCTGAGGTAGGAGAATAGCTTGAACCCAGGAGGCAGAGGTTGCTGTGAGTCAAGATCGTGCCACTGCACTGCAGCCTGGGAGACAAAAGTGAGACTGTATCTCAAAAAAAAAAAAAAAAAAAAAAAAAAAAGCATAGGAAGTTTGTAAACTAGTTATATAGATGGACATTTTTCGTGTGCTCTTATAAATTAAAATATATATAAGCTATACATTAACCTATATGTATAAATATAATTTTCATCACTTTTAATTCCCAAAGATGCAGAATGTTTTATGCAACACAGATTTATTTTGTATGACATACTTTTTATGTAATGAAAAAGAGGGAGATTATGTCAGTATAATGCACTGTCACAGTGGTGCAGGCACAGCCTTTCCCAAGGTATTAATGTTTAGAAGTAATCAGAGCCACATTTTCTTATAAGTAAGGAAAAAGTGTTTGCAATATATTGGAACCTTATTTAAAAAAAGCTAAAAATCAACAACAGCACTTTTTTAGGGTGAGTTGTGGCTGATCTAGCAACTTCCAGTTGATTATGCTTCCCCCGTGTTACTGAGGGACAGGTGACAACTGAGAGCTCTAATCATAGAGGCTACAAAGACGTGGACTCAATCAGTGGATTAATGAAGAAGGCTACAGCTAGATCAGATTTATAATTTTGATAAAAATGGCATTATAAACATGAGAAAAAATGGCTATAAGAGAATGCCCTGAAAGGGGAAGAACAAGTGCTGAAGTTCAAGGCTGAAAATGACTGAATGATTCCAAATCAAAATGCTGATTAAAACTTTACTATGTTAATAGCAATTGTATTATCTGGGTTGTGGTTTTGTTTTAAAAATACAATAATTATTGTTTTCTTCCCAAGTTTTGTATCTCCTAGAAGCTCTGTAATTTTTAGTAACTGACTTTGCACACTACTTGTTGCTCAGAAATATATGTGTGTTGGACTAGAAAAGCCTAGAGCTCTGGCCTAGTCTGCCATCATGATAGACAACCTTTAACTTACATGCTACACAGCCTTACATGATTCATAATATACTGTTTTTATATATAAGTCAAAAGGGAAGAATATATTATTTTAAAACTCCTGGAATAACATATGTCGTTGATGTACTCCTCTGACATGGCGCTGTGTGGGATTACCAAGAAAGAAAACACTGTATCTTAGTATTTTTAACTTCACCTTTCAAAGTCATGTTAAACAAATAATATAGTTAATATTATATTCTAATATGTTTTTTCTTAGAAACAAATAACTAATTAAAAGAGAAAAAGACACTGATTTAAATATGAATTACCCTTACATTAATGACTACATTTATATGACCATCTAAAACTAAGAACTTTGTAAATTAAGTTCAATATTTCTTATAAAAAGTATTCAATAGTATATCTGTAAACATATCATATACATGTAAGTTTTAAATAGGAACTATTAATAAGCCCATATCATTCATGTGAAACCACACTATATCATTCATATAATTCTGTGAATCCATGCATATCTAAAATCTATGTTAACAGAAGACCTAAAATGGCATTTCTGTGTATGCATTTAAATATATATATATTCCAGTTAAAATAATCACCAGAAGAATATTATAGCTTATGCATTATCTACAAATTTATCTAAATTTGGATTTTTCCCCCATGTCACCTTCTTAATACAGCAACTTTGAGTCTGTACAACTTTAAATAGTGGTAAGAAATTAATGCTGACATTTAAGATGCATTATCTACAAATTGTGAAAGAACAAGGTTAAATACGTTCAAGAAAAAAATAGAAACAAATGATCACCTTCTCCCCTTCTATTAACAAGATTAAATGCCACTGCCTTTTTTCCTCTTAATCATTTTCTATGTATTAGCAAATATGTAGGTACATTCTTCATCCATCTAAATGATGAAGATACAAAAAATGATAAGCCTAAAATTTAAGCTTTGAACCTCCTTCTATGGCAAAGCAATAATAATCACTGTTGAGACAAATACCAATATCAATAAGCTATCTCTTTCATCCACATCAGACAGTATATGTACTATTTTTGCAAGAAACTGAGGGTAAAAGTAGATATGTACGTGGCATGAACAAATAGAAGATCAAATGGTGTTAGAGTTTATTGGAATATACATGTCTTCACCCTTGGGAAACAAAATGAACTTACATCTGACAATCCGATCCACTAAAACCCTAGGAATTCATGAAATAAATACACAGTAGAAAAGACTTCCCACAAAGTGAACATTTTGATGAGAATTCAGAAGTTTATTAAATAATCTGAGCTGAGAATTTGATCTCTTTTGTGGAATATTCATGAACTCAGTCATGATTTCTAAAATCAATACTTTATACCAAAGCATTAACGTAGTACATGTGGAAAATGTTATATTCCAGAAATATCATTAACTGTTCAGTGGAAAGAAGAAAAGGTCATAAGAATTTGGTAGTAGAGAAGACTCTTTTGATTCAAGTCATCATTCTTTGATAATATGCCAATAAATACCATAATATGGTGGACAATGTAGGTAGGCAGCGTTGGGTAATACAGCAGAGGTTTTAGTACAGAAAATAGATATATAAAACTTGGGTCCAAACCCTAACTTTTCCTGCTTATGATCTTGGGGGAACATATATACATGACCTATTTTAGTTATAGTTTCCTTGTGTTAAAATGAGGACAGTACTATTTACCTTGGATGATTTCTATAAGGATTAAAGATGGTGTCTACATATTCTCAGCATGACACTCTTTGCATGATAAAAATAAATGGTAGCTAATATCAATTCTTATTATCTTAAGCTCAATAAAAAAATTGTAAAAAGGAACAGTGAAGAGGCAGCATGAAAATCAATCAGTATTCAGTCCTATCCAGAAAAACTATAAAAGAAATTAGAATCTCGCGTCTCATTCTACTGAGTGGGAAACTAAACTGCAGAGAAATGGACCCATACAGAAGTCAATTATAAACTCACAAATCATTTATTTTTCCATTTCCCCATCTCAACTTAATTCATTCTTGAGGAACAAACTCAGGGTTAATTCATTTGTTTACTTATTCATTGATGTATTCATATATTCATTCATTTATTCTATCAAATAATGCTCCAGGTAGTGCATTATGGCAAAACAATTCAAAAGGAATTGGCAGTTTAACAGAAGAGAAAGCAAAGTAAATATTGTAATCTGGTATGGTTATATGTTTATAATAGTGGTGTGCATAAAGTTATCTGGAAGTGTGTCTGGAAGTCTTAACAGAACTTCTCCAGGTGGGCAGGCAAACTCAGGGCACTGGGGAAACTATGTGAAAACACAAGTGATGACTGAAGTGGTGGTGATCCCCAGAATAAAGCAGTCTATCTAAAGGATGGGATTTCTCTTTTGGGGTGGCTGGTGTGATATAAAAATGAAGAGAAAAATAGAAAATATATCATGAAGACTGTTACGTAATGTGAGGGAAAATGCAGATATTTAATCAATGATGAATGAATAATGAGAGGATTTTAGATAGGAGGGCTACACTCTCAGCAACAGAGTGGTAAAGCAACTAAAAGAGAGAGAGCAAAAAGCAATAAATTAAAGAAAAGCAAGTGTAAGTAGAGAATAGTATAGCAGGATAGAGTTCAATCATCCAGATAGGATGTCTGACTGATCTGAAGCTTGATGCTAATTACAATATTGAACAATATTTCAAGTTGTTTGAGGAAAGGAAATGTGTGTATAACAGACCAGCAATGATGTTATCTTGACTGTTGGATATGAATAACTGAATATATTCCCTCACTATGAATGGATCAATTACTTATATCACGCTGTTCAAAAAATAGTTATATAGAAAACAGATCACTTCTACCAAGATGACCAAATTATAGGATTCTAATACACAGAACATTCAGTGATGAGACTCTAGATAAAAATGAATAATGTTCTCGAGTTACAATGACCTGATCCATAGGCTGACAGAGGAGGAGAATGGAAGAAAGCTCTAGGAAGATAAGATTTGATGGATGACCATGAATTTCTTGGGATTTCAAGGAAGCTGAATTCAGAGAAAGGAAAGAAAGTCGTGGAAGCATGATAGCATATGTTGCATTCTGAAAGTTAATATAACTTGCTGAACATTTACTGCCTCCCTTATTAGACCTTTAATGAGTGTGGCAAGATAACTTGAGCAAGAAAAAGTAGAAAATGGGAAGAGATGATGGGCCCTTGGTACTGAACTAAACTCCTGAGTTGATGCTGCTCCTCTTCAGAGGGACAGAAAATAAAAACAAAAACAAAAATCCCTTGTTTTTTAATAACAATACAACTTTCGAGATTGCTTTTATGAGCATCTAAGCATATTAGATTCATATTTATTTATTTACCAAATGAACGTCTACAACTGCAGGGCATTTTCCACAACACCTTCAGTCTTGGCACTATTTGGTAATTACAGGATAGTCAGTTAGTTCTGTGTATTAGGCATTACGGAGGTAGACTGAACACACCCAAATAACTATTACAGACTTTAAGATGCTTGCAATCTTGTTATCTCCCCATAGCCATTAACATGGCTTCTCATATGTAAAGCAACGTGGTAGTTGTGTATGGTATTAAATTACATACACACGAGTAGGAAATAAGAATAATATTTTAAAAGAACAATATGAGGTTATAAGAGCTGGAATGAATATAGATGTGTATAGACAAAGTTTAAAAATGAATAAGGACTCCGGGTCCTTAAGGGCTCCCTATAATGTTAAACAGAAAGGCAGGAGTAAAACAAGTAGGCACTTGAAGGGAGAATTGGAGGAGTTGTTCAGAAAAAGGGGATCATGACTCCATAGAGACCGCAGCAAACTCAGGTCACTGAGATCCAACTGTGGTGCCAATGCTTCTTAGATTTTCCATTACAGTAGAAACACTATACAGGAAAAATATTTATGCGGTATGTACTCCATCCCAAATACTCCTTTTAATGTGACATTGACATCGATCTTTGATTCACTCACATTTTAAATGTTACGAGATTAAGTATGAGTTTCAAAACCCAAGCAAGGGAAGTCAGAGGACCATTTTTTTTCCAGATCCATAATGAAGATTGAGCAGAACTGGGTTTCCAAATTGCCTGAGGACACATTCTTCCAGGGCAATCTTTCTTTCAGCCCCTCAGGTGCTTGCTGCAACTTAACTCTAACTCATGTATTCATTATATAATTCCCTGGATGTAAACCCATCTCTACAGATCAAGAAATGGCTCATACTCTTTTGGCTATCAGATATATGGCACAAAAATAGCAATAAAGTACTGACACCAAAATCACTGAATGACTCTTAGACTCATTTAAATAATAGTCACTCTATTATTCATCACTGTCCAATTGTTCATTTATGAAAAAATTATTAATATTACTTTTAGAATGGGACAGTCAATATGTCACTGAAAACAGTTTTTAAGCTTGCAAAAAAATATGGCTTTAAATTATGGGCAGTTTCCTAAATTCTTAAAAAACACTTTCTGCTTTTGCTATTCTGACCCTTATATGTTTCCAAGATAGTATTTTAGAAATAATCATGCAATTTAAAAGAATAGATCATATCGTAAGTATAAATTTTTAAAGAAGAAATCCTCATTTTGGATTTTGTAAGTCACATTCTGCAAAGCTTTCGATAATTTTCCTCTAAAATCCAAAAGTGTGGATAATGTCAATTAATATTTAGTATAAAAAAAATACTGAAATAACTAGAAATGATTTAATATTCATTTTCATTCTTCCTGTATCAACCAAAAAAGTAGCAAAGTAAATTCTATGGGTCTGATTGCACTATTTTATCTGTTTTAGTAGTGTCTGTCTATTGAACAACTTTATGGGCATTAAATTACACATTAAATATTTATATTAATCAAATTAAATACTGTAAAATACTATTTCCATATTAGTTTGGCACAGAAGCAATTGCAGTTTTGGCCATTTATAAGTAATGCAACTACTTATACTTTTGCCATTTATAATAACTGCAATTACTTTTGTACCATCCTAATAATAATTACGATTCTGCTTATGATTTATTAAAGGCTATTTGCAAGTGTTTATGCTCTACCAAACACTATGGTAATATATTTAAATATAAATATTATCCCATGTTATTTTCTCCAGTTTATTTGTAAGGTAAGAGAAGATTAGAAAAATTCAGCAATGTATTGTTAAATCTCAGCGCTCCAATTTGAACCCAGTCCTACCTGACTCCAAAACCAGCATTTTGCTCCAAAATCCTACTTCTCAAAAAAGACCCAAGTAGGCCTTGACAATAAGACAAGTCTTCAAATTGGTTTCTTGTGTAGGTCCTTATGTTCCTCTTATAAAATAAAAATCAACCAGAACAAAACACAAGTCTGATGCCAAGATGAGCCAGTTAGCTTATCTGTTTCAGAAAACAAAGAGATTCTGTTAACTCTTATTTGGTTTTCTTCCTACGTGTGACACTGCCCTAGAGCAAGTGGATACCAAGTCAGCATAATTACCTACACATTTGTCTGCATAAATGTCATGCTTCAAGGGCAGTCAGTTCTTTTATCTTCCAATTTGAAGGTCATCACATACTGAGGGATACCTAGGATGTGCCTGAGGAATGTCCCTTTTCTTGAGAAAATTTTTCAGTGAATCAAAAGAGCATTTCCTTTTACCAAAGGGAGACGTGACTAAGATAGAAGATGGGGTTGATTTTTGTTTTCTTTTTGTCTCGTTTTAGTGCCTTAAACATTTTTCCTCAATAAATCATACATACAGTTAAAATGGAGTAGGAAAAAACAGGTAAAAAAGATGAGAAAAAAATACAATTAAGAAACATCAAATAAGAACTTCCTTAGAGAGACATTAAGAACTTTCAGAACTTTCTGGCTCTTACGGAGAAAGGAGAAAAGTTTGGATATGAGAAACTATGCAAAATTCAATAATTAGAATTAGAAATGAACACTGCAGTCAGAGAGAAAATTATATATTATATTATTTCTGTATTATGTGGTTTGTTAAAATAAAGGGACAAATTGCTCGTATATATTCAAATACCTAAATAAAATAAATGCCATCTATACAAAAAAGAATGATAACCCCAATAATTATACGAATCATATGTGTTAGGCACTGTTTAAGGGACTTTATATGTAGTATTTCGCCCCATCTGCAAGGCAGTCTTAGAACACAGGTTGTATCGTAATGCCTGTTTTATGGTTAGATAAACTTAGCCTTGTAAGAGGTTAAGGAACTTGCCCAAGGACACACAGCTAAGAAATGGCAAAACTAGAATTTGAACCCAGGAAATCCGATTCCACAGACTGAATACTTACCCACTGTATTCAGTGATCATAATAAGCAATATTATTTTCATATTTACTATTTCTAAATATTATATCTAAAGATATAATTTTAGACAATTTTAAGCACTATTATACCAATATGCTACCTGAGCATATTAATAAGGGAAATAACTTATAACTCTCAGGAATACAATGCTAAATCAATATCAAGTTAGTTATGTATTAGATATTAGGGGCCTCAGTGCATAATACTATACAGTAGCCTTACAACATGTATAAAGATATTTAATTTCAAAGTCAATTTCAAGATTAAAAAAAAAAAAAACTTGAGTCAAGATTTCTGAGCATGGGAGCAGCTTACTGCAGGCCATGTATCCAGGAGGAAAAACTGACAGGAGTGATACAAACATAACCCATTGTCTTAGCAGTGGAATTACATGTTCCTCAATGTTGCATAAACAACTGATAAAGAGCCCAGGACTTGAGTAATTGCTAAGCAGACACCCAGAAATCAAACTATTCTGTGTCACTATTCCCGGCAGTAGCACCAAACTCCATGTGGGATGCAAGAAGTTCAAAAATATTACACATTCTTACACATGATTTAGTGATGGACTTCTAGAGGAATTTAGACAATAGACAGCTGCCCTGGTTAACTACACACATTGGACTTCTCTTGTTTATTGAATCAAATGTTGTCTTGTGAGACATAAAAATAGAAAATCTTTATATTCCTTTATTTCAAAAACAAATAAAATACTTACATTATTAACAGAAGAGCATACTGGTTTCGGTCCATAAAATCTTTGGGAAGGGACAACTGTAAAGGAAGTTCTTTTAAAGAAAGAGCAAAATATTAAAGATGGAGAGTCATTTACAGGTAAAACTATAAGACGCAGAGAAAGTTGTTCTTGAATAACATAGCATGCACAAAACTTTACCATAGTCGTCAATATGAAGGATTTTAACTTCCGGCTTTACTATTTTCTTCTTCAGGATAGCTTCCTTCAGCATAGAATTGCTTTCCAATATAAAATACTCTGTAAACCAAAAAGGGTAGTGTAAATAGCTAACTCCTATGCATTAAACAAGAATCAGTGTGATACAACAAAAAATTATCCAGTTGTTACCATTTGGCAGGCACTGTGCTGATTAACTCATCATTTCTCTTCTGAGTTACTACAACAGTTTCCTAAGTGAGCTTCGTTATGCCAGTAAATTTTTTTCATTTGCTTCTTTATTAAATTTATCATTTACATTTTCAAAATGCAAATCTGATCATATTGTTAACCTGCTTAAGACTATTTTAGCAAAATATAAGATTATCTAACACCAAATGAGTTGAGATTCACAATATCTAGCTACCTATACCAATTAAAAGGCATACAGAAACACAGGATGAGGACACCTGGACTGCAGTTCAAGTGTTTAATAAGGTAGAAAAAGCATGAGCATATTATATATTTCTACAAATAAAAACTGCAGAATCTGAAATACATGAAAATTATATGACCTAAGATGAAAAATATACTGGGTGAGATTAATAAAATATTAGGCACTGCAGAAGAAAAGAGTAATGATCTTGAAAATACAGTAATAGAGAAATATCAAAAATGAAACATCAAAAAATTTGATAAAACATGAAGTGGACATCAATACTTGCTGGAATTTTGATGTACATGCATTGTATTAAATTTGTAGCTCTATTTGGAGAGACTTTATATCATAAAAATAGTGAGCTTTCTAATCGATAAATATATATATACTCACATATATGTTTGCATATGTTAACATATTATATACATATATATCGATGTGTACATACTGTGTGTATATGTGTGAGTGTGTGTGTATATATACACATATATGTCTGTGTCTGTGGGAATTTGAGTCTTTAATTTCTCCCAGCAGTATTATATAGATTTATAGAGGAGGTATTTATTTTTATTAGATTTATTTGTAGATACTCTATGGATTTTTTGACGTTACTTTAAACAGCATTTTAAAAATACTCAAATCTTGCATTTTCGTTGATGAAACAGTTGAATTTTGCATATTGGCCTACAGCTGTTACCATGATAAATTCACTTGTTTTCAATAGTTTACAGGTGTGTATATTCCACAATTTTTTTGTTTCCTTATTTTTTGTTTTGTACAAAGTATGTCTTCTGCAAATAAATACAGTTTTACCGCATATAATTCTTTGTCTTACCCATTCTACTGGCTAAGTCCTCTACTACCATGTTGCACAGAAGGAGTGAGAACAAACATTCTTGACTTTCCCAGGTCTCAGGGAGAAGCATCATTCTTTCACCATTAGGCATGATGTCAGCTGTAGTATTTTTACGGATACCATTCATGAAGTTCAGGAATTTCTTTCTATCTTATCTTGATTAGGAATTACTATTAATTGATTATTATTATTGTTTGTCAAAATTTTCAGTTTTTTTCTAAATCCTTTGACGTGTCAGTGTAATATGGTGAATTATATTGTTCGTTGAAGGTTACAGCAAACCTAGAATCTTTGGGTAAATCCAATATGGCCATAATAAATTATCATACTTTCTACAATTGCTAGGTTTGACTTGCTATTATTTAGTTAAGGTGTTTTGCCTCTAAATTCACGAGAAAATTTGATTTCTTTTTTTTTTTGAGACGGAGTCTTGCTCTGTCGCCTGGGCTGCAGTGCAGTGGCCCGATCTCAGCTCACTGCAAGCTCCGCCTCCCGGGTTCACGCCATTCTCCTGCCTCTCCCGAGTAGCTGGGACTACAGGCGCCCGCCACCTCGCCCGGCTAGTTTTTTGTATTTTTTTTTTTTTTTAGTAGAGACGGGGTTTCACCCTGTTAGCCAGGATGGTCTCGATCTCCTGACCTCGTGATCCGCCCGTCTCGGCCTCCCAAAGTGCTGGGATTACAGGCTTGAGCCACGGCGCCCGGCCTGATTTTTTTTTTTTTGTCCTCCTAATATATATGTCTGGATTTGGAATCCGGTCAATACTTGCCTTATATTTTTAAAAAGAGTTTGTGTAAGCTTGGTGTTAATTTATTCAATGTTGCATAGAATGCACCAGTAAAGCTAGCTGAAACTGGAGTTTTCTTTGTGAGGAGAATGTTAATTGCATATTTATATATTGTATTTCTTCTCGTGTGAATGTTTAGCAATTTGTGTCTTTTAAGGAATTTTTCCATTTATTCTAAGATGTCAAACTTACTGGCATAAAATTACTTATAATGTTCCATTATTGTCATTCTAATATCTATAGCATTTCTATAGACATCATCTCTTTTATTAATGGCATTACATTTTTCTCTTTTTCTTCATGTCTCTGGCTAGAATTTTGCCAATTTTATTGATCTTGTCAGGGAAGCACCTTTTGGTTTTATACATTTTCTCTATTGCTAGTCTATTTTCAATATCATTTATTTCCTTCTTACCCATTTTTATCTCCTTCTTTCAACTTTGTTTAATTTGCTCATGTTTTTCAAGTTTCTAAAGGTGAAAGAGATTATTGATTTTAAACCCTTCCTTTTTATGCAATAAGTTAGAATCATAAATTTCTTTCTAATCACAACTGTAGTAACCCCTAAATTGGGATCTGAGGTGTTTTTATCTTTATACAATAAGTTAGAGTCATACATTTCTTTCTAATCACAGCTGTAGTTACCCCTAAATTGGGATCTGATGTCTTTTTATTTTTCTTTGGCTCAAAATAGTTTCTAATTATTTATTTTTTTATTGATCAATGTATTATTTAGAAGTGCAAGTTTGATGACAGAACATTGTCACTTCTTTTATTCTTGAAACTTTCTTTTTGTCTTCATTTTTAAGTGAGAAATATCTTCTAGGTTTGTTTTTCTATTAAGGATTTTTGTTCAGTTCAGTTTTGTTTTCCATAAGCATTTACAGTATTTTGGTCTATTGTCTTTTGATTTGCTTTTTTCTGATGAGATGTCTGTAGTCATTCGTTTTTACTATGTGTGTAATATGTGGATGTAATGTGTCTTTTAATTTCTGATGATTAAAAATGTTTTTCTTTATCATTGGTTGTGTATAATTTGCTCATGATGTGCACTAGTGTGGTTTTATTGACATTTATCTTGTTTTCTTTATGGTGAACTTTTTTGAACTCTTTCATCAGATTTAGAAAATTATTGGCCATTATTGCATCAAATATTTTTTGCAAGTCTCCTTGCCCCATTCTGACTCTAATTACAAATATGAGAGATGTAGATATTGGCCTACGGTTAATTTATGTTCTTCCTTTGTCTTTCTTTTCCTTTTTGTGTTAAGAAATTTTCTACTGATATTGTTTCAAGTACACTGATCTTTTCCTCTGTGGCCTCTAATCTGTTTTTAGTATTTTCCAGTGAAGTTTATATTTCAAATATTTTATTTTAAATTCACAAAGTTCTTTTATAAAAATATATTCTCTTTGTTTTCTCTCTACATTAATTCTTTTCTTGATAGCTTTATTTATTTGTAACAGCTAATTTACTGTATTTGTCAGTGATTTCCATCATCTCTGTCATTTCTGAGTCTGTTTCTATTCACTAATCTTTCTCCTATTTATGAGTCATATTTTCCACTTTCTTCACAAAGCTAGTAATTTTTTATTAGATAATGACCATTGTGGCATTTACATTTTGAAAGCCTGGGTTTTGTTGTAATCTTTTAACAATTGTTGGACTTTGTTCTGGCATATGTTGTAGGCAGGTTGACCATTTGAAGACTTTTAAAGAAATCTTTTTAGTGTGTATTTGAATGGCCTTTGCTCTATGGCTAGTTTAGCACTACAAAAGGCAGGACACTTCTGGGATCTCTTGTAAATGTTCCACTACTCTGCTGATTAAAAGGTGAGCATATCCCACCACTCTGTAAGCTCTGGCATTGCCCACAGTCATGAAGCATCTTCCTATGCATACTCAGCTAGGTATTTTCAGCAGCTGATTCACGGTGATCCCGCTTCCGATTCAGGGTGATCCCTCTTCCAGCCCTATGCAGATGTCTTTCTCCATGTGGCTTCTTCATTTCCAGTTCCATCATTCCATAAGCCTCAATTCCATAAATTTCCATACCATTCCTCAACATTCCATAAGCCTCAATCTATCTGAATATCATTTTCTGTCTCCTCAACTCAGGAATATCATTGTATTATGATTAGTTTATTCCTTATTGCATTGGAGTTCAGAAATTGTTGTTAACAAGAAAGCTAGAGAACTTACAACACTAATTTTACTTGTTTCCTTCTTTCAGGGATCTGAGACCCATATTGGCTATTGTCAAATGTCTGATAACAGTTGATTTGTATATTTTGTCCAGTTTTCTATATTATTTCTTTTTTTTTTTTTTCTTAAGGGAAACAAGGGGATCAAGTCTATTTCTAGTTTCTCCATGGCCAGAATTTAAAAAAAAAAAAAATTAAAATGTCAAAGGTTTATCATTGAACCAATATGATTGAATCCAAACTACTTAGAAAAAAATAAGAGTTACAATCCAATTCCAGTCTGTCCCTCTGGCCTCATATATTTTTGCTTTTTTAGTAAATGTTTTGTTCCAGCTGTGATGAACAACGTTTATCTTGCAAATGTGAACATTTTTATGCGTCCTTATGTTTGTATATACACATTTGTTTTTCTGAAAATGTCTTCGCATTGACTTTCTCTTGCCTTGAACTGTGTACACTTTTACTACAGAAATAATCACAGACTGTTATAGCCATGTAATTTTATGTTTCTCCCATTGGACAATGCTGTGTGTGTGTAATCTCAGGAACATCAAACTACCTCTTTTGTAAGTAAATATCTTCCCCTATAATATATATCTGGAAGACTAGATGTTCTAAGAGGTTTTTTACATGTTTAAAATGTAAAGAAACTCTGATTATGTAAACATTAGTATATTCTCAAAGAAGCTATCCTAAGCATTGAATTTTAAATGCTTAAAAAATGGTGAATATTCACACAGAGAAACTAGAAAAACAAGAGCAAACCAATTCCAAATCCAAAGCTACAGGAGGAAAAAAAAATCAGAGCTGAAATGAATGAAATGAATATGTGAAAAAGCATACAAAAGATCAACAAAATCAAAAGTTGATTCTTCAAAAGTATAAATACAATTAATAGACTGCTAGACTGCCTAATAAAAAAGAGAGAAAATTCAAATAAACACAGTCAGAAATGACAAATGGGACATTAACACTGACCCCATGGAAATACAAAAAACCTTCAGAGACTATTATGAGTGCCTCTACGCCCACAGACTAAAAAACCTACAAGAAGTTGATAAATTCCTGGACCTACACACCCTCTCAAGAATGGACCAGGGAGAAATTGGAACCCTGAACAGACCAATAATGAGTTATGAAATTAAATCAGTAATAAAAAGCCTAGCAACTAGAAAAAAGCTGGAACTAGATGGATTCATATTTAAATTCTATAAAATGTATAAAGAAGAGCTGCAACTAATCCTACTGAAGCTAATCTAAAAAATCAGGGAGAAGGGATTCCTCCCCAACTCATTCTTTTGGTGTGATTTTTAATTCCAACTCAATCATTTGGTGTGATTCCGATACCAAATCCCAGCAGAAACACAGTGAAAAAAGAAAACTTCAAGAACACAGTGGCTGGGCCTGAAGGTCAAGGGTGAAGATTCCCTTCAGCCAAAGGTCGCAGCCAACCTGTGGTGACTCCACAGGAACAGGGCTGGTGGAATAAACAACCCAGAGCAGTTTTCTCCCTCTTTCCAGTTGCCTACAGGATTTCCTTTGGTGGAATCCAGTTGGAAGTCATGGGGCAACAGAACCTAAGTCATCTGTAGAAAGTACTTCCAGGCCAGAGAACATTGAAGAGAATTGAGAATTAAAAGTGGTTCTGGAAAAACAAAAGGAAGATGCTCAGGGCACTGCGTCATATTCCATTAAAATTTATTTACAAACTCCCATTATTTGTTATTTATAATGTCTTTTTCTATTTTCAATAGCTTTGTCATAATATTCTCCATTTAGAATTATTTTCTCAGTATAAACTACAAAAATGAAAAAAGATATAAAAGAATTAAGTTTTTGCTAGGCATGGTGGCTCATGGCTATACTCTCAGCACTTTGGGAGACTGAGGCTGGCAGATCACCTGAGGCTGCGAGTTCGAGATCAGCCTGACCAACATAGAGAAATCCAGTCTCTACTAAAAACAAAAATTAGCTGGGTGTGGTGGTACATGCCTGCAACCCCAGCTACTCAGGGGGCTGAGGCAGGAAAATTGCTTGAACCCGGAAGGTGGAAGTTGCAGTGAGCTGAGATCGCACCATTGTACTCCAGCCTGGGCAACAAGAGCAAAACTCTGTCTCAAAAAAAAAAAAAAAAAAAAAGAAAAAAAAAGAATTAAGTCTTGACTATTATTTTTAATATGTTATAATTAACACTTCTACCACATTCTATCTTTATTAGTAATACAAATGTTTAATGTTATTAATTTGTTAGGAAAAATTACATGGCAATAGTTTCTTCTGCATTTCTTTGATAACCAGTGGGTTTAAAGATTTTCCATGCTGTTAAATATGTTTCTTTTTCTTTTTTAAAAATTTCTCCCTATGCACTATTCTACTTCATGTAGCCCAAAAATGAGTTACAACTTATTTTTGGTATATTTGCTTTCATTAACCCAAAGATTTACTTGCCACTGACTATAAATTTTATCTCCCTAAGTAATTATCCTTTGAAAAGAAAATTAAGCACTTGACCACTATTCATAGCCTTTTTTTTTGTTTTTGTTGACCTTGAGACAATCATGATTGGCTTCTGAACAGGAAAATAACGTGGTTTCCCTAAGACAGAAATGTTTTGTAATTTGAAGCAGAAGTTATTAGAAAAGACATTGCCTTGTAACAATAGGATAAAATCAAATTAAAATCAGATTGGAAAAATTTTTAATCATCCTTTGTTAAAGGCAGAATATACAGTGTAACACAAATAGTTATTGATTAAGTGTGTCCTATATATCATGAATATTACTCATTTCCACTGCAAACACATTTGTTTATTTGCCTTGGAGGACACTGATTTTATGAGATGTTAATACACCGTCTTGGATCCCACAAAAAGCATGTGATAGACTTATTTTATACATTGATTGTTCTATCTATGAGATTCAACCTTCTTTTCATTTTATCAACCATACTGTCTATGATCATTATTGTTGCTGTTAGAGTTAATATTGAATAGATTTGATTTGCTTAACATAACCTCTTTAAGATTTACACTGAAGATGGAAATAATGAAATAAATAGAAACTAAAATGTGTGCTAAACCATCTTCCAGCCACACAAAAACCCAACACAAATTTAGAAATTTCTTGTTGCCTAGTGCTTGCCCTAAGTGTCCATGTGACATTATTTGAAGAATAAAATTGGTCTTGATCTGTTTTCTCAAAATGATATTTGTCATTCAACCTTATACTTTTTTACTTGTATATCTTCTAAGTCAAGGCACCTACCTAACTGACTCCTACTTAAATAAGAGTATGCAATGCAAGAGGAAAAAGCACAATAGAAAAAGTAGCTATTATATTGTACTGAATTACAAACCCTATTCTCGAGTCAGACTGTCTCATTTGATTCGTGGTTCTGCCATTTATTAGTATGACTCTGGCCAAGTTATTAATCCTTAACGTCTTTGAGACTAATTTTTCTAACCTGTAAAAAGGGGTAATCAAATTAACTATCTCAGAGGTGTTCTGAAGTTTAAATGAGTCAATAAATATGAGCCATTATTAGATTATAGTAGCTTATGTGAAATAATCACAGAATAGAAGCATTGATTAAATAAAACTTAAAAAATGAAAGAAGGATACAAATATGGAAGAAAGGAAAGAGAAAGGAAGAAAGGATGAAGTCTGGTTATTCATTTTTAAGATAAGCCCAACCATGCATTTATTTATCTACTTTACTGTAAGTTCTTGAACACAAGACCCTTTCAATGGACCCTCAGACTCTGTCACATTGCTTGACAAAAGTAGGTGATCACTTAACAAATATACAAATGAATAAATGCATAATTGAAAAAGTGCATATATAAAACTAGAAGAACCTGGATATCTGGAACAAACAGGATAGAAAATATATAAAATATTTTTCATAATTTTCCAAAATGTCTTCAAAAGATTATTCTGGAGGAACAACTTAGGTGAGGCCCAGGCAAGAATGAACCAGAACATTAAGAGGCCAGTAAGCTAAAATGTACCTGTTTCATCAATAACTCTATTTGATTTAGGTAGTAGATATCCTATTTTGGGCACATAAGATTCACCTCCCGCCTGTAACATGGCTCACATTGCTTGCTTTACTGCCTTTCTTACATACATAAGGTCAAGTTGATGGTATACACACAGCTTTCCTCATGCTGGGGATTTTTTGAGGAAGGATTTATAGAGTATATGACTCAGAATAGATAATACAATGTCTAAGACTAATGCCAACCGTAACTATTCTTAATTGTCTTCTTGTGTACTCACTTGCTGGGTTGCCCGTACTATGTAGGCTGACCACTGGGACCCTTGGACCTGGAATTTAAAAATATGTATATAAATATTTTTAAAGACGTCTAAGTAATAATCATTAGAAAGTTTACATAATAGTTTTTTTTTCCCCCAAATGGAAGCACTTCGTGGTTAAAACATAGCAAAACAGAAACCAGATAACTAGTTTTCGTTCCTATTTACAAGCATTATATTCAGAAAGGTAAGAATATATAAGAAGGAAAGTATTTGCAGAGATTGTGTTAAGATTCTCTCTTCCCCCAAATGATCTATATTTCTATGTTTTTAGCCAATTCTACATGCTTTCTCTTTATCTCTAGTCTTTTATAGACTAGCCACTGATGTTCAGAAAGCTAATCCACGACCCTTTCACCCCTCATCCACTGATCCAAGATCAAATTCTATTTGCCACTCAGCCAAAAAAGAAAGAATGTATGCATATTTGAAATAGTTCATCCACAAGAAAAGTTTAAAAATTGGGTAGTAATTTTACATTAATTTAAAAATATGTTAATCTCCATAAGTATCCAAATACTTAAAATACACTAGCTAATTTGTTACTGTAAAAAGTTATCTTGAAACTTCACTTCTCTAAGGAATCCCATCTAAAACTAATGTGTTTTTTTTTTTTTTTCCTGATGTCATTAAACAAGAACTTCTTTTTTGATTACTTCATTTTCTATATCAAGAGAAAAACAATGTTAAAAAGTAAGTCTTGGTATATCTTTCATTGTGTCTTAAAAAAGGACAGCTTAATGTATCAGCTGCAGTAGTAGCACTCAACTCCTCATATGATAAGAGGACACATGAGTTCCATTTAATCTCTGGAAAATACAGTATCATATTAAAAGGAAAATGATTTCTATGA
This sequence comes from Chlorocebus sabaeus, assembly GCF_047675955.1. Taxonomy (NCBI): domain Eukaryota; kingdom Metazoa; phylum Chordata; class Mammalia; order Primates; family Cercopithecidae; genus Chlorocebus; species Chlorocebus sabaeus. The sequence continues at coordinate 15,807,251 of NC_132913.1, forward strand.
ATATATTGTAGAAATACTGTATAAACATGTAAGACTATGCATATTGTTACAGGATAGAAAGGGTGATAATGGTGAATATAATTGCTCAGAATTGAAGAACGCTGAAGCAGGGGAATTCAATTTCAATAGGTCCTAAATTTCCATAGATCCTAAATCTCTTAACAACCAAGGCATTGTTTTAACAAGAAGACTAGACTATTATTTTTCCTAAAGACTAGGTAAATTAGTTTATGATTGTGGCATGGCTTTGCTGATATAAATATATTTATTCACCTTTGAGAGCTGCTCATATTCAAATAGCACTTATTAATTATGTGTGCATGTTTATTGACTTAGTCTCAGTTTTTATTTCTATATGAAATATGTAAAAAATTGTATCTCAGTAAATGTATATATAATGAATATCCTATTTACAAAATTTTACAAATTAAGATTATGAAATCATCTAGAGTAATAATTGCCGATACCAACAGATATTGATCAAATACAATGAATAAAATATATTATATCAGAATTCATGTATTATCTTACCTTCACAGAATAATAAGAAATGTTGATTCATGGGACTAAAACTGGCATCAAAATATGTACATTGTTCTTTCATGAAATTACATGAAATGCATTGGCGATTCAATAATCCTTCAGTAGAAGCACTGGAGAAAGAAAAAGGAAGTTATTATAGAAATGCTACTATTCTAGGCACTTGAATGTGTGGTGTTCATTTTTAAATATAATATAAACAGGGGAGTTACATTGGTATTTGCATAGAGGTTCATTGTAAATTATGAATCACCATATACATAAAATGTCAACTTCTATTAGTAATGTTAAAACATACACATTTTTCTTAATCTATTAAAATTAAAAGTATGTCTATTTTTACGTATGTAATATGTATGCTTGTATGTATGGCTATAAACAAAGAATTGATTTCAATGGAACTCTAACTTACTGTTTTTTGCATTTTAAATAGATATTTCTGCGTAAAATCTTAAAGGGAATTTCCCACAGATATTATTCAATATTTAATACACACTCATTGAAAGAAGGAATAAACATTTCCACAAGTCAAACAAAACATCAAGCTCATGATTTTCTAAATTATACATTCTAAACATTAGAATTTGGTATCAGTGCCAAATTCTCCCCATCATTTACTTGCAGAAAAATTACTGATTTTAAAAAAAGTTGTATTTGTATTATAACATATATAACACTAACAACAATACACACTTTGAGATAATGAGGTGGTAAAAAGAAGAGTCATCACTATCTTTATTTTACAATAATGGTGCTTAAGGTTATAGGAGTTGAAAAATTAATACAAGATTAAATTTCATTTATCGAATTGTTTATTTAATAAATAAGTCTGAACGCAAAATTTGGTAGGTCATTGGATGAAAACACTGTTGAGAATATCTTTAAAAAACTTGATCAGACAAAAGGCCTTGATTTCATTTTGGAATGAAAACATGATTTTTGGCTACATATTTACAAATGAATAATATTCACGTTGGTTTTGATGTGCAATACGCTGTAGGTATGGGGATTGGAACGGGGTGTTAAGGCAGATACAAGAAACAGTTCACAAAATCACAATTCCATATTTGAAACACTGTGAGATGATTATAATCCAAAATTTTCTTATAATAGTCAAAACAATTAACATATACTAAGCACAAATCATATTAGTTTCACTCATGATAACTTATAAAATATTTGTAGTCAATTTTTTTCTTTTATAAAATTTGGGTTAAACCTGTATAACATAAAATTTGCCATTTTAAGCATTTCCAAGTGCACAGTTCAGTTTCATTAATTACATTCACAATATTGTACAATTTTCACCACAGAAAAGCTTAGAAATTACCCCAGTTGTACACAGCTATTCAGTGACACACTAAGATTTAAAACCTTTTTCTCTCTACTCTTCCATAAAGCTTTTAGATCCAAGTTCCCTGGAGATTTATGTGGTATTTTCTCATTATTTAGATTATGAGATTGCTGAAATAAAGAGATGCAAATTTTGAGACAAAGAAAGTAACAATGACTACGGTAGCAGTCCTACTCCTGCAGGGGTGCCTAGTGCCATATATTAAGTCAACCAATGATCATTTTTATGGCCTGGGCAAGACATTGATTGCAATTTCTGGGTCAAACACTAACATTATCTTACAGTCAAGCCAACTGGCATTTGATGAGCTATTTAAGGGAAAATTTATTGGTACTACATTTTCTTTATAACGCAGTCGACTACACTAGTACACGTCAGAGATATATTGACTGTTCTGCCTCAGTCACTAGAGAGATAAGACAAGCACACAAATCTAAGAAGCCATTATGATTCAAATCACATTTTAGACTAATAATGGGAAGAAAGATTGAGGCAGTTCCATTTGCTAAACTTAACCAAGTCTAATCTTCTGATGCTGTCATTTTTTTTTTTTTGAGTTTTAAAAAATAGGAATTTTATAAGATATAAAGTATTTCCACCTCTCTAAGTTATAATTTATGGCTACCGATATAAATCATAATGTATGTTTCAAGAAAGATAAGCTTCAGGTCACCAAAAGAAGAAGTGACTAGTACTTTGATCAAGATCCCTAATCCAAAATTCAAATCACTATCTCTATATAAATAGCTTTGCTTCCTGGAAGTCAGAATTAAGAACATGGGTTCCAGGAGGTCCAAGAGAATAAACTAAGAATATAAACATGATATATTAAGAAAGACGATTAAAAGGACGAGGTTGCTTCTGATGAAAGCTAATTGTATACAAATAAGAGTGTGGGGGGTGATGTAGAGGAAGTCGGGGGACTTTAAACATGCATTTTTACTCTCAAAGGAAAGTCTATGCGACTTGGTAAGAATTAGTGGTGACACTTCTTCAAACATGATGAATTTCCCCTGAGAATATGTCATGGCAGTTTTGACACTTTAAAAATGGATCTGTGAAATGGAAATTAGAACATGTATATAAAGTCTAGAATTAATAGGCTGCTTGCCAGTCAAAAATAAAAGTCATTCTTGTGAGATCCTGGTAAAAGCTTTCTGAGTGAGGAGACATTTTCATACTAAATAGGTGTGAGCTTAAGCCTCTTTCTGAGTATAGTTTTGCATTTGGGAACATTGAACAGACATAATTATTTTCCCATGTATTGCTTTATTTTAGCAAGCAATGAGCGTTCCTTATTTAAATAAGGATGCCTCCTCCTGAAACAATCTCACTGGGTTTTATGAACGACAAGACGAAGGGGGAAAGCTTCCTGCTTGATACAGTAGACTAACTGTTCACAACAACATTATACTGTACAAGAATAAATTTCACCTGTGCCACATTAATGTACTGAAAATTTAAAATGAGACTTAGCAGGAGATGAAGGCACAAGGGAAAATATGTAAATGTCTCCGATGTGGAGAGTTGAGAGAAACAAGTCACAAAAAAAGATACTAAGAAACTGCAAAAGCAGGTGAAGAAAACAGTAAGGAGAGAGCAGAGGAGGAAAGGAGAAAGCAGGCTGCATTGTCTCCAGTCCTGCCAAGGGACAGACTGGTGCAAGAGTGTGAAGCTTTGCCATGCAAAGTTGACTCTCCCTAGCCACGTTGCAAAACACATTTTGAATTTTTCCTTCCCTTCGTTATGCTACATAGATAGCCATTGAGAAGCCAGTCTGTGTAAGGAGATCCTTGCACACTGCTTACCTGTACAGCTGCCTTCCTCTGGGAGAAGATTCAGTGCTCAGAAAGTAACTGTCCAGGAAAGAAAACAACACGAGCGTTAGACACAGATCTATTTTTTGTGATCTGTGAATTTTGTCACATTGTCACATTCACATTGTCACATTGAATTCACATGGAATCTTCACCAGAATTTTCACATTAAATCTTCACTTGAATTTTTAAAACTGTCCAAATACAGAAAGGAGTTGTTTTGCTATTCAAACACAGGGCTTTGATCAATCTGGGAAACATATTTTTTCCCCTGAGAAAATCATCCTTTTTCATAATCTTTCCCAATCACTGTGTGTGTGTGCGTGCACGCACACACGCGTACATGCCTCCGTGTAAGATGTCTCTGTGTGAAGTGTGGAAGAGGTCTTTAAAGAAAGGTTATTCTTTCCATGGCTGGCTTGTTTTGACTAGGACTATGGTAAGCAAAACATAATTCTAGTAGAAAAGATGGCATTTGACAACCCTGACTTGCAGCCTGACTAGGGAACTGAAAACACTCACATTTTTTGAGTAGTTTCATCGTATGCCAAGATCTTGATCACTTCCCAGTTTCCTGATGTCAGATGCCGCACGGTAATTTGCTCACTTTTACTCTGCAAAGAAATAGAAAATATTGATTTTCCTTTTATTTAAACAGCATCTCTCTGCTAAACACGAATGTACCAACTGCTCGTGACACTTTGAATTCTTTAATTCTCAGTTAACATTCAGTTTTCTGTTCCGTAGCTCAAGAATGAACGTGCGTTCCTGTAAACACAGACCAAGGTAGGTAGCTTACAGCTTTTATTTGAACTACAGAAAAGTCATTCAGAAAACTCCTCCGGGTAAGGATGAATCAAGTATACCATGTTGATGGCAGCATTTGATACCAAGGTAGGACTTTAATCACTCTTATCTAGATGACTGGCAGCTCTACAGTTAGCTTTTTTTAAAAAAAACTACTTTACAACAAAATTTACTCCAATAAAGACTCAGGTTTGTATTCATTTTAACCTTTGCAGTATGGGCATTGTTATAAGATTTGCCATTTAATGCAATAATTTTTTTCCAAGATGAATTCATGTTGATGAAGGTAATTAGTTTAATCAATGCTTCCAACGTGTTTATAGGATTAACATTTTAATATGTAGAAAACAGGTAGTAGTATTGTCTAAAAAATATATATTGCTTGACCCAAAAAGTATTCTTAGAAATACTATCATTCTATTCCTTAATCATTTTACATAGTTAGAGAACACTGATCAGAATGGATTAGAAAGATTTGGAACCAACCCAAACGCCCATCAATGATAGACTGGAGAAAGAAAATGTGGCACATATACACCATGGAATACTATACAGGTGTAAAAAAGGATGAATTCATGTCCTTTGCAGTGACACGGATAAAGCTGGAAACCATCTTTGTCAGCGAACTAACACAAGAACAGAAAACCAAACACTGTATATTCTCACTTATGAGTGGGAGCTGAACAATGAGAACACATGGACACAGGGAGGGGACTATCACACACCGGGGCCTGTCAGGGGATGGTGGGCAAGGGGAGTGATAGCATTAGGAGAAATACCTAATGTAGATGATGGGTTGATGGGTGCAGCAAACCACCATGGCCTGTGTATACCTATGCAATAAACCTGCACCTTCTGCACGTGTATCCCAGAACTTAAAGTATAAACAAACCACAAAACTGTTATCTCTGGTTTTGTGTATACTCAAGTTCCTTCATTCTGATTCCTTATCTCAGTGCTGATTTTAAAGGGACTATTACTACTGTTCCATTATCAATTATGCTACATGAATGAACCTTTTGACAAGTGCCTTTCTCATCTAAAAGAAGTTCCCTTTATTCCCAAATTTCTAAGGTTTTTGAATACTGATTTTGTTGAATTTTGAATTTTTGAATACTGAATTTGTTGATTTTGTTGGATCCTATGTCCGCATCTATTAAGGTGATTATAATTTTCTCATGAAGATTGAAATGCAGTTATCTTATATATTTTTGAAATTTTAAGTAAATTTTGTATTCCTGTGTGAAAAATGAGTTAATTTTTTAAAATGCATTAAATAAGTCAACTTGTCAATAATTGGTTCAGTGTTTTTAAACTCTCTTATACTGTCCTTTCCCATATTGTCTTAATTTGGTTTTGGTTACAAGATGATACCCATGTCGTAAATTGTACTAAAGATATGCCATCTTTTTTCATTTTCAAAATAACATAAAATTGGAAGTGTGTATTCTTAGAATACCTGGTTAGATTCACTTTTAAAAACAGCCTTTCCCTGATGTGAAAAATTTTACATCACTGATTCCATTTTCTTAGCACTATGGGGGATTTTGATTGTTTCTTAAATCTGATTTTTGACTTTTTTTCTGGATTGCATCCATTTCTCCTAAATTTCACGTTTATCAACGTAAAGTTATTCATAGTATTCTTTTAATATTTTTAAAATCTGTAATTTTTGTCCTTTTCCATTATTTATACTTTGGAGCTGTCCAAGTTATTATTACCCTTAATAGCTATTATAGATTTAATTACTTTTTCCAAAGAACTTATTTGTTTTATCACACTGCTTTATTTCATGTTTGCTTACTAGCTTAATAAGTGCTACTCTTTCATTTTTTTGTTGTTTGTTGGTTTGAGATTGAGTTTCACTCTTGTTGCCCAGCTTGGAGTGCAATGGCGTGATCTTGGCACACTGCCACCTCCGCCTCCCAGCTTCAAGCCATTCTCCTGCCTCAGCCTCCCTAGTAGCTGGGATTACAGGCATGTACCGCCATGCCCGGCTAATTTTGTATTTTTAGTAGAGACGGGGTTTCTCCATTTTTGTCAGGCTAGTCTCTAACTCCGGACCTCAGGTGATCTGCCCGCCTCGGCCTCCTAAAGTGCTGGGATTACAGGCATGAGCCACTGCGCCCAGCCTACTCTTTCATTTCTAATTTCCTTTCTTTTACATTTGAATTTATTCTCTTCTTTTTCTAAATTCTGACATTGGATATATACATAACTTCATATATGTATATAAAATTATTGCATATATTAAAAATTATTGTTTATATGTACTGTGTATTTTGGTATATATAGTATTTTCATTTAGTTCTAAGTATTTGCTGATTTCTTCTTGAAACTACGAATATAAATTATATTTTGTTTGTAAATGTCTGACATTTTAAATGTTATAATTTGTGCAATTCAATTGCATTGTCTTCAGAGAGTGTAATCTGTCAGCTGAGTAACACTTTCAATGCATTTTTGGTAAAAATAAATTCAGAATTAGGTTCATATGGGACAGTTTTATTATAACATCTATTTTCCCAAACAACTGAAAGTGTAAACTAAAAAGGCATTCTATAGCTTACTACACATGGGTACTAACAGAATCTTCCTTTGAAAAATTTTCTTATTGGTGTGTATTTGCATTTCAATATCTGCCTAAGTAGTCTATTTTATGTTCTTAGTGGAAGTTCTCTAGATGTCTAGCTGTTTTAGGTCAACAGCAAGTCTGTGACTTCTTTGTATCACCTTCTTTGTATACTCTCTGATGTACTACTGTGATTTACAAGTATTTGTTGACTAACGATGTAAGTGCAAAGACACCCAATTTGTGAGATATGAGACCTGCACAACCCAAAGGCTGGCACAGAGTCCTAAAGTCATACATTTTATTGCCAAGTTCCCACAGAAAAATAACGCAGTGGATAGCTCCTCTTTCTTACTCATTTCCAGGCCCTGCTTTGAATGAGCCAAGGACGGGATACTAAAATTTCAAGGTTTTAGTGCATCTTTGATGCCAATTTCAAGATAAAAAAAATCTCAAAACATTAAAAAAGGGAAGAAACTTTGCTCAATATTTGAAAACATCTGGAGAAACTTTTGGCCCACAGATTTCTAGTTTAATTATTTTCTGTTTTTCAAGATATTTTGGTGTGTGTGTGGGGGGTGTGTGTGTGTGGTGTATGTGTGTTTTAATCACAATTGCCATGAGTAAAAACCCAATGCTTTGAAAAATGTTTGAACACAACATAAAAAAAAAGACTGTACACTATTTACTTCAATGATACTTTTAGTTCAAAATATTACACTTTCAAGTGTAGGATCACAAGATCCCTTGTCGGAAGCCATAATAACAACCCTACAACCTTTTGATTTATTTTAAACAGCTGTAATTGCCTTGCTTGCTTTTTACCTATCAGGGCAAATATGGTATGAGGAATAGGTTGAATCCCCATTTTGCATATAATAGCAAATATTTACTTTCTAATAACCTATATATAAGAATGTCACAGCAGGGGACACATTAATTTTGATCTGGTTAATAGTCTTAATACCAATCAGAATATGGTAGATGACTGAGCGACAGTTAAAAAATAAATATCAAAGGATTTGAGCAGATTTCACAAAGCGATGTTTGTACTTCAGTTAGGTTTTCAAGCACCTTCAGCAGAAATACAATCACAGGAAACGTCACTTAACAAAGCAGGAAAGAACAGCAGTTTTTACTCTACAGTAACATTTCTTTCTTTCTGTGCATCCATAATCTCTGCAATATTAACTTGACAGACTAGAAATACTGCATATAAATATAAAACTGTAGTGAACGTTTGATAAAGGCAATATGATAATGTATTTTAAATTGAACTAATATTTCAAGTTTAATTTCAGACTAAAAAGCAACAAACCTTGTGAGTTCACTCATTCTTAAAAGAGGGCTGGAAATTTGGAATAGAGTTTTTATTTGGAACATTAGACATCAGACAAGTGCCCTTGAATTCACAGAGATTTTATCCTGCTCAGGGAAGTTAAATATTAGTTTTATAGTTCTATTTACAAATTGGAAACACATTGGGTATCAATACAAGTTTAATGGTGCATGTGCTTTTTACCTAATTACACATTATTCATTTGAATTTATTATATTAAATTTTAACTTTTATGGCTTCTAAATAAGGGAAATGTTGTAGCGCTTAAAAATAGCATGCTTTAATTTGCCATCTATTCACCACATGAGATGAGCTAATTGTTTTCAGACAATGTCCTAATCAGATACAGCAATGAAAGTTGATGCAAAAATTTTACTGGGTTGATTAGGTGATAAAATTGTGGATTGGGGGCATACTATTTTCCACAGTATTTGCAGTGAATAATGCACTTAAAGTTGTTCCAAGTGAAATCATAAGGTCTCATGGGTAAAACTTCGTGTTGCTGAATAGAGAAAGTGAAAGGATTCACCAACATATAATTTTTCACTTAACACAATTTTAGAAGATGATAGGACTGTTCCTTATGCCTATGTATCTGAACGACTGAACACAGTGAAAACTCTGCTTACTCCATATTTGAGAGAAAAAGGTGCTATATCTTTGATAAAAACCTATCTCTTTGCTGCAGCCTGAATGGCAGGATGTTACAGTTCCTGAGATGAGAATTCAGAAGTTTGAAGTCAACATAACAAATATTTTTCAGGGAGTGAAGGGGCGAATATCTGAAGTCATCAAAAGTTTAATGGTCTGGGGTAAAAAGTTTTGTATCAATGTATAACTCAGGAAGTACATAAACTGATATTAAAATGCATACTAAACACTCTATCCAGAAGAACAATTTCTTTAGCTATATAGATTTCAGAAAAGTCATAGTTTTTAAAAAAATTATCTTTAATAGAATATATGAAAGTGGAGAAAACATTCACAAGTTTTGCTTTCATATATTCATACTGAAAGTGATCTGGAAATACATATAGTAGGGCTTAGAAATCTTCTACTTTTGATCCAGCAATTCTGGTTCTGTTAATCAATACTAAAGAAATAATCCACAATATAAATAAGCTTTATATACAGTGACATCTATCATTACAACAAATTGTCAGTAAATTAAACACAGAACAACAAATAATGGTGATTGATGCACATCCAGTCAACGCAATATTAATCTTCTAAAGAATTTTTTTTTTCAAAATTATTTAGCATTGTGGGAAAAGTATGCATTTAAAATTTAAATTTGAGATGTCAGGATACAATACTGTAGTTTCTATAAAATTACAATAATGTTTAAATGAAGACTGGAGGAAAACACATGCATTCTTTGCTTCTTTTATTTGTATCCTTTGGAATCACTTTAACAAGGACCGCTCTTGTAAACGAGAACAAAACAAAACAAAACAAAACAAACAAAAAAACCACTAAAATATATGTAATGACAGTCATCACTCTCCATAATGAAAATAGCTTGAAAGCAATAATTTTCCAGCTTGGTCTCTAATTAATGATTTTTATGGACTTACTGATAATATGAGAGAGCAAATGTTTGCAAAAACTTAGTAATTTCATGGAGTAAGGTACTTCAAACAAATAAATATATTCTGAGTGAACCAGTAAGCTCTCAACATAGGTCAGCGCCAAGTACTGCAAAGGTGATCTGGCTGACTGCTGGTGGCCAAGGCCCCACTCCTGTCATTTCTCACTTTTCAGGCATAACAATTTTAAGTAGAATTATGTAACATGGCAAGTGAAGAAAAGGGGCTAAAAAGTCATCAATGCTGGCATGCATTACTGTAAATTACTGTACTATTTTTTGGAGAGCCAATGTGGCATTACACATCAAAACCTAAACAAATACATACATATGGATATACTCTGCCTGCGTATCTTTTAACATCTAGAAATATAATTTTGTGGCAAGAATGAGAAATAAAGTGTTTATGGGGGCTTTTAACTCTAAATCATTTCTAACATCAAAATACAGAAATAACTTTAATGATGAATAAACTTGGATCGTTTAAATACAGTACAGGCCGGGCACAGCGGCTCATGCCTGTAATCCCAGCACTTTGGGAGGCTGAAGCAGGCAGATCACCTGATGTCAGAAGTTTGAGACCAGCCTGGACAACACAGTGAAACCCACCTCTACTAAAAATACAAAAATTAGCCGGGCATGATGGTGGGTGCCTGTAATCCCAGCTACTTGGGAGGCTAAGGCAGGAGAATCGCTGGAACCCAGGAAGCAGGGTTGCAGTGAGCCGAGATCGTGTCACTGCATTCCAGCCTGGGTAATGAAGTGAGACTCTGTCTCAATAAATAAATAAATAAATAAATAAATACAGTACGGTATATCTGCTTGATGTAATGCTGAGCAGCTATTAAAATCACATTTAAGAAAATTATAAAATGTTAAATATTAGGAATACAATGAAATGTTTTAAGAAAATGCTCATTGGTTATTATTTTAATGTTATAAATCTATATTATGCTATAATTGCAATCTTTAGGGGAAAATTATATATTTCTCATGTAAAAAAGAATTTAACATATACACAATAATGGATTAAAAGTGTGAGAATGTGAGGTAATGCTACTGTGGGTGATTTTATATACTCCTTTATCAGTTTATTCAGTTTGAAGTTTTCAGAATTTTATAGTTCATAATGCCAATTAAGCAGTCATAAACAAATCATAAATAGCTTTTTTGTTAGCTATTTTTAAATTGAGGCAAGGTAGTTCAAACTATTTCCTAAAATAATGTATATGATTGTGTTTGTGTGTGTTAAAAGTTAGGTATAAATTGTATTTACCTAGCACTGACTTCTGACTCATTAGCAAAGTAGACTAATTTTAATCAATTGCCAAAATATTCATAAATAATCATGCAGTCATGTTCATTTCTCAATGAGGCAAACTACAAATTACTTGAACAGCAACCAGAATAGAAGAAAAATGTTTTCTACTTCAATGAAGGCTTTGTTATAGCCTCCATATAGAAGAGGAACAAAGTAAACACAATGTAAGAACTATAAAGTTTTTCTTCTGAACATTTCAGAAATACAGGAATTAGCCTACATGTTAGGCTGGTTTGACTGTAAAATAGAAGGTATTTCTTCCCTAGGCTTATAAAAAAACTCTTGGTTTGGGTGTGCATAAATATTTTAATTCCTACATGTCAACATCACAACCCTACCCAATGCCATACTTTTTAAAAGACACTATTTCTATTATTTATTTGTTGAATAATGGATCCAAAAATACAGTTAGATAGAATGAGTAAGATTTAGTATTTGATAGCATAACAGGGTACCTGCAGTCAAGGACAGATTGTCTTCTTTGGAGAATTACATATACAAAGATGTACTGTGCAAGTTTTCCTATCCTTCACTATCTCTTGTAAGTATCTATAATTTGTATGTAATCTTCTTTACCCCTTACATTTTTCACAGAGCTTCTTGAATATAAAATACCAAAATTTAAAAATTCAATGAAATGTTTTAATCAGTTATAAGATTTGGAAAGTGTGTTATTTTGGGGGCCAAAATAGTTCTCTAATATTTGTGATAACCAAGTTGACTCTTAATTAGCAAAAGTTTATAAAGTAAGGTAATTTGCTAGTCTAGTTCCCTTCAGTTTCATAAAAAAGTTCCCTTAATTATATCTGACTTATAGATATAATTAACTGACTTATAGAATCAGATATAAAAATATCCAAAATTTTATCCATCTATAAATGCATACATTTATTTAGAGCATAAATAGGATCACATTATGCATTAGTTTATAACCTGTTTTTCCACCTTAATAATATACTGTGAAAATCAGTCTACATCTGTACTGCGGAAATTGTATGTATTCCAAATTATTTGTTTCAGTCTTGATTAAAATTAAAGTTAAAATAATGACAATTATTTTAATTGTACAGACGTTGAACAAGTTTCAAATTTTAAACTATTGACGTAAGATTTTGAGACTCTAAAGCGTGAAGCTGTCCAATACAAATGTATACAGATAATGGTAATCATTTGAGAATGTGCACAAGTCTTAAAGGTTCTAAAAACATAAGATTACTAAGGTCAGTTAGGTATCCTTGCCATATTTATATTTATTCTATATTTTGTAAGTACAAAATTATTCTTAGCTAGTTTGTAAAACTCTCATAAAGATCCCATTTTAGCCACAGTGACTTTTCATTAGAAAGTCTTTAACCTGTGTGTGAGACTAGAGTATTTATGTATATGATTTTGAAGGATGCTTTATTTTTTCATTAATGCTTGCTCTTGAAAATTAAATTGAGATCGACTCATTAGCCTTGTCATATTTAAACTAACTACCTGAATTTACTAATTTTTTAAATAATAAAACTGTATAAACCCTTCATATTCTTTGATTAGATTAAAAAGTAACCTTTCCCCTCTTTTTATCAGAAAGTCCATAAAAATATAACATAGATTATAACATGAAATCTATTTTATTTAACATAAAACATCTGTTTTATCCTGTTTTTAAAAATCTGCACTCTATTTGCTTGGGGAGATGTGCCATAATTTATTCAATCATCAATTTTTGGTGGATATTTAGGTTGTTTTGAGTATTTAAAACTTTTATAGCACCTGGAAAATATTACTTGTACAAAATAGGTCATATGTATTCATTGAATAAAAAATCTTTTCTAGATTGCCTCAGGTCCTCAAAAGTTGGGAGGTTTTTATTTATTAAATTCTATATCCCAAAGCCCTCAGTTCGCAGGACACACATCTAACTCATTAAATTGTACTGAGTGTTGAGACTGTTTTTTGGGAAGGTAAAGCTTGAATGTATGGCTATGGATGGAGGTCCTCTTCCTAAGCTGTCTGTGAGTTGTATATATGGCTGGGTTTCACGGCCATGAATTAGAGGTTTAGAATGCCACAAGAACTGGGCCTTCAGTGACATGAGGACAATGAAATCAAAACATGGAAAAAAGCCAGCACTTACCTGAATGAGGAACATAGCTATGTGGTGAAATTCTCCACGTCCCCCTTGCTTAACAGGAACTGTCATAAAGAATTTGCTGCCATCTCTAGAAAACACGGGCTCCTCATTCTAAAATATAGAAGAGCAGAGAACAATCTCAAAAAGACGCGTGCAACCTGTGCTGCCTACTGTTAATTCCTTCATGGGTTATACCAAATACTGATTTAAAATTAGTTAGGAAAATGGTCACACTAATTTAAAAAAATGAATGTATGCTATTTTTTAGTTTTTTAAAAGTAAATCTGACAAATTATATGCATATGTGGTTGAGTCGTGGGAAGGATAAGAACATTTTGTGCATGGTGGATATGAATGATTTACTATTAGACTAAAGACACTTTTAAATTGGTTCAAACAAGAACTGTCATATCTTCACATAAGAGTGTGTTTAGTGATATATCCTTCAAAGATAAGGAACATGCAAACATCTGCACCAGTTACCAAAATAAATCTTTTAATTATAAAATTCTATAACATATTTTTTGAAATCCTTTCTTCCGCAACTGTAGGTACTTGAAGGTTCATTTCTGATAATGTATTCATAAATTTACTGAAAATACAAAAGACAACAGGCCACAAAATTGAAAGGATTCTATAGAAAGTTACTTAATTCAAATTTACCATCTTTGTTGCTCATCTCTCCACAAACACAGAAACACAAATGCCCACCTACAACTGTGACCCCATTTGATAATTTTTAAACTCTGGTGACACATTAAATCAATAGAATTATTTTTGAAAATTAAATGATGAAAGTCATATATACATATATACACACACATTTTATATACACACACATATATATACATATATATACATAAACATTAAGAAAATATATTAATCTGACAAAACATTGAGTTTTTTCTGCTGGATTCATGAGAGTGATTACATATATGGTATAAAGCAAGGCTTTGATATGGGTCCTGAGTAGCTCTGCACAATCACCTTCAAGCCCTTTTAGATGACTTGGCCCTCTACTGTCTTTCTGATCTCATCTTTTTCATTTTCTTGCTTCTTCACTGGGTTCCTGCATGATCCTGTTCCAGGGCTTTTGTACTTTGTATTCCCTTGGTCTGGCTCTTCCTCTTATCTCTTTCAGGTCTCTGGTCTGAAATCTTATCAACAAGGTGTTTCCTTATTACTCTATATAAAGTGAGACTAGGAAAGTCAGACCATCCAACTCTATCTGACATCCATCATCTCCTTTTATTTTCTTTCTAGTTTTCCATAGCACCTGATACAGTTTGGATCTGTGTCCCAACCAAATATCATGTCACATTGAAATCCCCAGTGTTGGAGGTGGGGCCTGGTGGGAGGTGACTGGATCATGGGGATGAATCCTTCATGAATGGTTTAGCAGCATCCCCTGGGTGCTGTCTCATGACAGTGAGTGAATGAGTTATTACAAGGTCTGGCTGTTTAAATGTGTATAACGCCTCCCCCATCCCTCTCTTTCACCTTCTCAGGCCACGTGAAGTGTTGCTCCATGTTTGCCTTCTGCCATGATTGGAAGCTTTTTGAGGTCTCTCTGGAAGAAGAAGCTACTATGCTTCTGTACAGCCTGCAGTACTTAGAGCCAATTAGACTTCTTTTCTTTATGCATTAACTGGTCTATTACAGCTGTGCAAGAATGGACTAATACAGCAACTAACACCATTCAATGTATGATTTGTGTATGTATGTGTTTGTATATGAATATATGTATGTATGCATGAGATTGGTACAAAAATAATTGTGGTTTTTGCTATTACTTTTGATGGCAAAATATGTATATGAATGTATGTACATATGTACATAACGTATATGAATATATGTATGTATGAGATTGGTGTAGAAGTAATTGAGGTTCTTGCCAGGAAAAGTAATGCCATTAAAAGCCATTCTCCCTTTGGACTTCTCTCAAAAGATGATAGCTTTTTTCTCATATACGGATATATGAGCATTCTCTCATTTACATTGCCTTCTTCCCATTAAAAGTAATGGCAAGAACTTCAATTACTTCTGCACCAGTCTCATATTTACATATGTATGTATGTATGTATGTATGTATGTATTTCTCTGTAAATGTACGCCCCATAGGCAGGAAACTTGTATTTTTCACTATTGCATCTGCAGCACCTGAACAGTGAATATCATGTAAATTGAGCTCAATAATTATTTACTGAATGAATCAGTCAATTAATAAATATTTTAATATACTAAACAGTCTGATTTTAAATTCATTTATAATACATCTCTTGACAGTAAAATAAGGATATTTTCCTTATCTGCCTTATGAACATTCATGAAAATATAAGTAACATATATAATAAATTTAAATTTCTAAAGTAATATACCATTCAAGGTTGGAAAAATTGTATAACTGAGCATATAATGGATACTGACAAAATACTTGACTGAGTGAATCTCTTCTTTCAAC
This sequence comes from Chlorocebus sabaeus, assembly GCF_047675955.1. Taxonomy (NCBI): domain Eukaryota; kingdom Metazoa; phylum Chordata; class Mammalia; order Primates; family Cercopithecidae; genus Chlorocebus; species Chlorocebus sabaeus. The sequence goes on from NC_132913.1 coordinate 15,823,169, forward strand.
TATAACAAAGTCAATAATTCTATTTGTTCCATCTCCTGCTCCTGTGGGATATTTCTCTCTTGGAGTTTCTTTTGTCTGGAACAACCTTTTCGTCTTCCTTTTTCTGCTAAATCTTATTCATTTTTTACTTATTCTCATGAAACAAAAGAATTTCAAAGATTTCTCTAGTTAGGAAATCTCTCCTCAGATATTCTAAAAAGTATCTTGGATTCATCTTTATCATGGCTTCCAATGCAGTCTATTATATTGATCTGTTAATTTGTTGGCTTCCTTCACTAGGCAATTAATAATTGAACTAAATTTTAAATTTTATCTGTTTAGATCTATTGCCTAGGACACGGTAGGTCCCAACTCATAATTGGTGAATAGATGAATGTATGGATACAATGAACAAAAATATTAGTTATATATATCATTCTATCCACCAGATTTACCCCCACATAGCAACTCCTCCCTTACCATTCTCCCTTTGTACTTCTCTCAAAAGATTAATAGCTTTTTTCACATATACGGATATATGAGCATTCTCTCATTTACATTGCCTGCTTCCCAGTTCTAGTACCTTAGAAGTAGTTCAGAAAAGGAATAGATGAGGGCTACAATCTCAAACGCCTTGCTGGACTAAAAAATCTGCCCCCCATACTTGACAATGTCTGGTGATAAACATTCAGTTCCATACAGGTGGTGCCAATCTCACTGCTCAGTTTCATGACATTATACAAGTCAGTGTTTTTGACACACAAGATGGTGAACTGGGGATATTGGACTCTATCCCTTGACCAAATCTATCATACAGTGGTCATCCCAACTGCATGTCCCTTGAAAGCTAGGCTAAGCATGACTACTTCTCTTTGCCTTATTTACTATGCAAAAAGAGTAGATGATGATTCTATTAAATGTATAATTATCTTAGAAATTTGCTGCTTCTTATTACTGCTACCATGCTCATCCATTAAATTTCATATAACTCTAAGTATTTCATAAAATTCTCTTAGAGCTTCTGAAGAAAAAAATCAACTGTGAAAAATGACCAACAGCATTTACTAACTGAATAATAACTGGATGCTTTGTTTTTTAAAAAAGTTTCTATTAAACATTCATAAATTTGGGATTTAAAAATTAGATAGCATAATCTCTAAAGAACATGCATTATGTTAACATATGTTAAACTATTATGAATGTCACTGGCAATAAAAGTAACAGCAAAAGATGTCTAATAATGGAGGGAAATTCAGAATGCATCAGTATTATGTGTTATATATTTTTCATTGTTCTTATTTTCTGTATCTAATTGAAATTTGTGAGTCTATTATTGGCTGTAAAATCAGGGTTTTTTTTTCTATTTTATTTTGTACATTGACTAAGGTAAAAGTATTTATATTAATAGATAATAAGGTATAAAGACACATATACTCATAATATATATATAAACATGAATCTGTGTCTATCCATCTACTTACTCTTCAGACAAACAATTATTTATAATCCTTTTTACTTTTGTTCTGAATCATTCAGTAACTATCTATTGAGCTCTTCTTACATATCAAATTCTATACTAGACATTTGATTTACAATTAGGAGCAAAAAATAAACATCCTCACGCCCTTGTATGTTAGCTAAAAAAAAAAAAATCATAGCAATAATCATGTAAGTGTTACACAAAGATTACACTCGACTTTAATATAACTTTTACTGGGAGATGTGATTTGGTTAGGCTAGTTAGAGGAAGTGACTTCTTATGTAGGCGATTTAAGTCAAGGTTTGAAAAATAAATAGGCTTCAAATAAGGAAGTTTGAGGGAATTTTGTTCAGAAGGAAGGCCACTCATGAAGTCCCTGTGCGTATGAGGGTCCATGTAGCTAGAATGGAGAAAACAGGTAAAATGATTCTATGACACAGAGCTGAAAAAGTTTTCACTTTCACTTGTAAACCTTTTAAGGATGTTGGTCTTTATCTGAAGGACAGAAAGAAGAGAGAAAAGTTCTTTGAGTTGTGGAAGTGCAGGTATGAGGGGAATGTTAGTAGCAACAATTAAATGCATATTTTAAAAAGGTCACTCAGTCAGCCTGCAGTGTGAACAGATTGGCAGGTGCCTGAGGGGTTGAGATGTGCTGGATCTGTAGTTTAAGCATGGACAGTGTTTGTGAATTAGAGGAAAGTAAATTGACTTGAGAGATGTTTGAAAGTAAAATCCGTACGTATTAATTGTATATAGATAAAAATGAGAGAAGATTCAAGGATGACTATTAGATAAATAGTTTTAAGATCTGCATGGATAATTATGTCATTGACTCCTATGATAAAAAATAAATAAGACTGACTAGAAAAGGAATGAGTTCAGTTTAGACCTGGGAAGTATGAAGCTGCTTTTACAGATTTAGGAGGAGATGGCGAGCATAAATTTGGATATTTCAGAGCTCACTGAAGTGTCTGGATAAATGTGAAGGTCTCAAAATATGGGTGGGTGGTCATTAACACCGCAGACAGAATATAAAATAAAAGAGGGCTTTAAAGAACAAAAAGAAAACCAAACCAAACCATACCACACATATTATTTCCCTTTGTAAAAATTCAGTAATGGAGTTAAGAGTAAAATGAATTCGGCTATATTTAAATAAGCTCTTCGTGTTTCCTTCTGAATTGTCTAGGATGAGACCATGTAACGGTGACTAGGTTTTTAGTCCGTCATATTCATCTTGATTCCAGCCTCATTTATGTCACAAACTAGAATTGTGAGCTAGAATACAACTAAGAAGAGAAGTATTTATTTGAATAATCTCCATGATCAATTTATGTAAAGGTCGGGTCAATTTTTCAGACAATTTGAACAATGCTAATGATTTCCAGTTTGGCTAGGTCCTGAGTTTTTCTCCTTCATCTACACAAAAGTGTACTTACACAAAATATTTTACAAAGTGATCCTGGCAGTTATTCTGCAATTTATGTCTCATAAAAAAATGGAAGTAACCTTTTCACAAATGATGCCATATAAAGCCCAAGTGATAAGTGATCCTTTTAATGAAAAAGGATCACTCTGTCAAACCTAGCACAGCCTTAAACTCATACTTTTCACAGAAAGTTATCACATAAGAAATGGGTAAACAGGATGGTCACAATGGCCAAGATGTGACAGACCACCTATACTGTACCTGCTTAGAGAGCCACGTATCTGATGTCATCTCATATTTCTGAAACAAAACAAGTAACTCCATGAAGCATCTAAAGACCAAAATGAGCATATATAAATTCAACTTTTTAAAAACACAGTTATCATCAGGTTTTTTTTTTTTTTTTTTTTTTTTTTTTTTACCTCTCTTCAACTGGTGAAATACCATGAGAGATTTCATTGTCATTGTTGATTTAATCTGAATGAGTATGTAGAGAATAGGGACTAAATGATAATTTAATTATAAAGTCTTTTCTTTGGTGAACTCTTTCAGAATTCCCAGCAGTACCTCACCAGGGATAGAAGATCATTTTCCAGCTCTGTTTGATTACCTCATTCAAACTGTTTTGAACCACCAGACACTGTCTCTTTTCACCTCTAGGCATCATTGGGAGACAAAATTATTAAGTCCTTCAAAGCAACTGGGCAAACAGCCAGGCATAAAATTAAAAAGTAGACATTCTTTCAATATTCAATTCACTCATAATCATGGCCTTCTTTTTTTCTTATCAGTAGTAACTCAGTCTTTGGGAAAAATATGAAACATTTGAAATGACAAAATTATGTGGTCCTTCAAAACAGTCTTGGAATAGATGAGAGCCAAAATCATACTACAAAAAGCAAAATTAGACTAATTTAACCTCAAGTTAAATATGTGTAGCAAAAACAAGCTTTAGAAATACCGTTTACATGTAATGACATGAAATATCTTGTAGTTTCCTGAAAGAAATGATTCTATAATAAAACTATCCGAATTAAGAAAGATAAGTAACAATATATTAGGGATTTTCCTATATGCAGAGGTACCCATCTCAAATTGTTAATAATAAATTATTTATAGGTTTTAAAATATAATTTCTTTTTCTAAATTCATATTATGATTACATTATAATTGATCACTTTCTATTTTCAGGGCATTTTTTTCAATAGATCTTCATTACATGAAGATATCAAAAAAAATCTAACTGAATCATTTCTTTATTTTCCATTTACACCCTAGCAATAACCATTATTGATATCTATAAAGCCCAGAAATAAAATAGACACTAATGCCACTGCTTGTTAGTACCACCAAGTTTTGGTAGAACCTATGAGAGCCCAAAACTTCATGTGTTATTGTTTGTCTCATTATTTCAATTCACAGAATGCAAAGTTTTTTAAACTCCGTACATAGAATAAAATATATTACAATATCAATAAGGCGTCAAATCAATAGTATGATAGGATTACTGTATCTATTTTCTATTGAAGCATTTTAATTTATCTTTGCAGTTATCTGTATGCAATGAAAATATTTACAACATCTTTATCTAGAAGGGCTTTCTCTAATTAACTACAATATATGTAGGCTGATTTTTAAATTTTTACTTTAATTTTTTATGTAAAAATCAAGATGGTGTCTCATTATGTTGCCCAGGTAGGTCTCGAACCCTTAGCCTCAAGCCATTCTCCCCACTTGGCCTCCGAAAGTGTTGGAATAACAGGTGTGAGCTACCCATGCCTGGCCTGTGCCTTTTTTTTTTTTTTTTTTTTTTTTTTTAAAGACAAAGTCTTTCTTTGTTGCCCAGGCTGGAGTGCAGTGGCCCTATCTCGGCTCACTGCAACCTCTACTTCCCAAATTCAAGCAATTCTCCTGCCTCAGTCTCCTGAGTAGCTGGTATTACAGGTGTGCACCACCATGCCCGGCGAATTTTTGCAGTTTTAGTAGAGACAGGGTTTCACCATGTTGGCCAGGCTGGTCTCAAACTCCTGGCCTCAGGTGATCTGCCCACGTTGGCCTCCCAAAGTGTGGGGATTACAGGCATGAGTCACCACAGCTGGCCTGTAGGCCAGTTTTTAAATGACTTACTAATCAGCCAAATAAGAAACCAGCCAGAACACTTTAACAAATACATGGAGAAATCCCAGTCAATCTATAATATATTCAAAAGAAAGAGACGAATTTTCTAATAATACAAGCCTAATGAGAAGAGCATCAAATGGTTGATTTAACTATGTCATTTCCACGACTATGCTGATCATTCTACTCAAAGAGAAGTCGGCCTCTGGAGGTCTCTCCTTCATAGACCATTTAAATAATATGTTTTAAAGTTTTCACCTATAGTGAATTGCACAGATTGGAAGTATATAATGTGATGAGTTTGACAAATTGATCCCATCAAGTTATAGGATCTTTATTTCTCCCCAAAACATTATCTCATGCTCCTCCCTGGAGGTTCTCAAAAGGCAATCACTTCTGATCTTTTTCCCCAGAGACAGCATATGCCTGTGTTAGAAATTCGATAATCGAAATCATGCATCAAATACATATTATGTACTCTGTAGTGTGAGGTTTCTTTCACACCACATGTTTTTGAGATTCACTCATGTTGTTGAGTATATCAGTATTTTGTCTCTACTGCCAAGTAGAATTCCATTGTGTAGCTATGCCTTACGTTAAAGTCTATTCCCTGTTAGTGGACAATTAAATAGTCTCCACTTTTTAGCTATTGTAAATAAAGCTTCTCTACAGACTATTTTTCACAAATCCTTTGGTGGACACATGTTTTCATTTTGTGCGCAAATACTTCATAATGGAATTATAATGTATGGGTTTTGTTTGTTTGTTTGTTTTTTGTATTTTTTTGTGACAGATTCACTGTTGTTGCCCATACTGGAGTGCAATGGCATGATCTCGGCTCACAGCAACCTCCACTTCCCAGGTTCAAGCAATTCTGCTGCCTCAGCCTACCAAGTAGCTGGGATTACAGGCATGCACCAACATGCTGGGTTAATTTTGTATTTTTAGTAGGGCCAGGGTTTCTCTATGTTAGTTAGGCTGGTCTCGAACTCCCGACCTCAGGTGATCTGCATGCCTCCACCTCCCAAAGTGCTGGGATTACAGGCATGAGCCACCATACCCGGCCTATAATGTATGTTTATATATATATGTGTGTGTGTGTGTGTGTGTGTGTGTGTGTGTGTGTTTGTCTCATTCATATATACACAAAAAATTGTATTTACATATATGTTTAACTTCATTGGGAACTAAAATATTATTTTAATGTAATAGTATCATTTTACATCCCCACCTGCAAAGAATGAGAATTGTTGTTCTTCACGTCCTCTTTAACTGTTAATGTGGTCAGTTTTTTTGTGATTTTAGTGTAGTCATTCTAATGATGTGTAGTATTATATTGTTATAATTTTAATCTATATTTTGCTAATGTCTAATGAAGTTGTGTACTTTTATTTCTTATTTTTAAATTTTGTACATAGTAATGGGACCTCGTTTTGTTGTCCAGGCTCGTCTTGAACTCTTGACCTCAAAAGATCCTCTCACGTCAGCTTCCCAAATTACTAAAATTACAAGGATGAGCCACTATACCTCGCCAAATGTTGAGTACTTTTTCATGTGTTCATTCTCTTCTTTATAAGTAATTGTTCACACGTTTTGATGTTTTTATGAGACTGTATTTTTGTTATTGAGTTATAGAATTTCTTTATATGTGTTTTTGTCTGATACACATTTTGCAAAATATTTTCTTCCAGACTGTGGTTTGCAGATCCATTTCCTTAATGGTGTCTTTCATGAGAAGTTTCTAATTTTATTGATGTCCAATTTATTATTTCATAATTAATGATTTTTTGGCTTATTCAGTATAGTAAGGTTTTATTTCATATTTTCCCCTAGAACATTGACAGTATTAGATCTTAAATTTAGGACTATGATTTATCCCAAATTGATTTTAGAATATTATATGAGATGTCAAATATCATTTTTGTTTTAATCCAATAGGGATGCCAATTATTTCAACACGATTTTTCTCCATCGAACTGCTTTAGCACCTGTGTAGAAAATCAATCAATCATACAAATGTGGGTCTGTTCTCTGGAAACCATTCAATTTAGTTGACCTATTTGTGGTCCTTATGCCTCCACTAGCATCTCCAGGTTTTTGCAGCTTTTCATTTATTCTTGAAATCAGGTAGGGCTAACTCCTTCAATTTTATTCTTTTACAGGATTGCTTTGACTTGTTCAGGTACTTTTTGTTTCCATACTAATTTTAAAAACAGCTTGTCTGTTCTGACAAAAAAATGAGAAGGGACTTTAATTGGTTTTATATTAAAATTATGGTTAAATTCGGGTAGAATTAATATCTTAATAATATTAATCTTTTCTATTTAAAAACATGGAATAGCTTCCATTTATTTAGGTCTTTCAAATGCCTTTTAGCAACATTGTAGTATTCAGTATTGGGGTATTTCACAATATTTGTTAAGTTTATAATTGTGTATTTAAAGTTTTAAGGGTTTTAATGGTATTTTAACTGATTTTTTTACTTAATATCACTAACATATAGAAATTATGTTTTGTTGTTTCTTCATTCTTTATTTTGAAACAAGTACAAACTTATAGACAAGTTAGAATACTGGTTTGAGAAATCTGAATACCCTTCGGACTTACCTGCCACTTGTTTATATTTTACCCCATTTGCTTCCTTACACATTGTGATTTTGTATTCTAGGGTTTTTTGTAGGCTTTTCACAATTTTGTTATCTATAAATACAGATTTATTTCTTCCTTTCCTAACACTATCCTGATTGCTTGCTAAGTGGGGCCTCTGGTAAAGTTTGCATCATAGTACTTAGAATGGATACCCTTACTTCACTGCTAATTTTAACATGAATAAGGTTAGTGTTTGCATATTCAGTAAGGGGGTACTTTATGAGTATCTTTTAACAGATTGGGGATGTTTCTTCTTATTCATTTATGTTTAAATTTATCATGAATTGGTTTTGAATATTATCAGTTGCTTTTTCTTCATCTACCAAGATATGTAATTCTTCTTTTTTTCTTAATATAATTATTTTGATTGGTTTTCAATACTAAACCAACCTTAAATTCCTGGATTAACCTCCTTTGATCATAATGCACTATCCTCTATTTATATTGCTGGAGTTGAGTATTGATATGTTTAAGGATTTTCTCATATTTGTGTTGATATGATTTGACCATGTCCCACCCAAATCACATCTTGAATTGTAACTCTCACAATTCCCATGTGTTGTGGGAAAAACCTGGCGGGAGGTGATTGAATTATGGGGGCGAGTCTTTCCTTTGCTGTTCTCGTGATAGCGAATGAGTCTCACGAGATCTGATGATTTTGCAGTGAGAGTTTCCCTGTACAAGCTCCGTCTTTGCCTCCTGCCATCCACGTAAGATGTGGCTTGTTCCTCCTTGCCTTCTGTGCCATGACTGTGAGGCCTCCCCAGACATGCAGAACTGTAAGTCCAATAAACTTTATTATTTATTTATTTTTTTTTGAACTTGCTCAGTCTCGGCTATGTCTTTATTAGCAGCATGAAAACAGACTACTACATGTGTTAATGAGAGAGATCAGTCTAAAATGTCATCTCTTGTATTTTTCTTGTCTAGTTGTGGTATCAGTATTATTCTACTCTTATAATATTAGTTGATATGTTATCTTTCTTCTTCACTTTCTAAGGAGTATAGGGATGCTATCATATACTCCTTAGTAAGAATGTTATAGTGTTTGACTATTTGCTCGCCACTTCCGAATCATGTTAAAATTTAATTGTGAATGTGTGATTGCAACAGTATTAAGAGGTAGAATCTTAAGGGGTATTTAGGCCATGACGGTTCTGCCATCATTAATGGATTAATGCCTTTATTATGGGAGTAGGTTTGTTATCACAGGAGTGGGCTCCTTATAAAAGGACAAGTTCAGCCTCTTTTTGTTTCTCTCTCTCTCACCCTCTCTTTGCCCTTCTGTCATGGGATGATGCAGCAAGAAGTCCCTCACCAGATGCCAACCTCTCGAACTTGAATTTCCCAGCCTCCAAAACTGCAAGTCAATAAATTTCTGTTCATTATAAACTACCCAGCCTGTGGTAGGTTGTGATGGCAGCACAAAACAAACGAAGACAAGGAATTATAGGATTTATTCCTTAATAATTCATAGAATCCATCAGTGAATCCACCCGCTTTTAGAGTTTTCTTTGTGGCAAGGTTTCTAATTATGAATTAAATTTATTTAATTTACTAAATAAATTTATCTTTAATTCATTCTTTATTTTTTATCTTAATTGATGTAAAATTATTCAAATATTCTTCCTTTTCATACATTCACTTTGGTGATGTATTTTCCTTTATTTTTAGTTGACATGTAATTATTGTATATGTTTATAAATACAGAGTGCTATTCTGATATGTGTAAAATATGTGTAATGACAAAGTCAGGATAACTAACATATCCATTACCTCAAACATTTATCATTTTTTATGTGTTCTAAATATTCAACGTTCTCTTTTCTAGCTATTTGAAAATATACACTAAATCATTATTAACCACATTCAACCTTCAGTGCTTCAGAACACTAGAACTTAATCCTCTTATATGACTGTAATGTTGTATCTGTTAACTAACTACTCTCTATCCTTTCTGCCCAAGCTTTTCAGACTCTAATAAACACAATTCTACCCTCTACTTCTATAAGCTCAATTTCTTTTAGCTCCCAGATAGACGTAAGAACATGTAATATTTATGTTTGTGTTGACTCGCTTGTCTCAGTTAACATAATGTCCTCCAGACTTATCCATTGTATATGTACAATGGAATGTTTTATGTATATATACATATATATATACACACACACACTTTTTAAAAAAGCATACGTATATACTTTTTAAAAACTATATTCATTCATTGATGAACATTTAGGTTGATTCTACATCCTATTATGAGCACAGCTGCAGTAAACATCAGATGCAGGTATGTATTTGATATACTAATTTCCTTTGTTTCGGATAAATGCCCAGTAGTAGAATTGCTACTAACGTATGTTAATTATATTTTTAGTTTTTTGAGAAACCTCCATACTGTTTTCCATAAGAGCTGTACCAAAATACATTTCTTTTTGTTATCTGTGCTTTTGAAGTCTTAGCCATAAAATCTTTGCCTAGACCAATGTCCATAAGCATTTTCTCTTTTTCTTCTCGTAGTTTTATAGTTTTGGAAATTATGGTTTAGTTTTTATTTTTAGTTGAATTTTGTATATGGTGAGACATACAAATCTAGTTTCATTTTTCCGCACATTGACATCCAGTTTCCCAGCATTATTTACTAAAGAGGCTGTCCTTTCCCTGATACATGTTCTGATGCATTTGTTGGAAATCAGTTCACTATAAACACATGTATTTATTTCTGAATTGTCTATTCAATGTTTTCATTTCAAATATCGTATTTTTCAGTTCCTGAAATTTTATTTTCATTTTAAAGTTTGTATTTCTCTACTAAAATTTCTCATCTGTTTATTTATTGGAGCTATTCTCTTTTGTAAGTTGTTAGATTTATTTCTAATAACTTTGTTAGTGTATAAGTGAATTTATATGAAATTTAAAAACATGCAAAACCAATTTATAATAGACATAAGAATATTAGTTGCCTCTGGGAACTGATATTAATTGGAAAAGAAGACAAAGAAGCTTTCTGGGATAATAGGGATGTTTTACATCAGGATGAGGTGTGAATTATGGGATATATCCATTTGCCAAAACTCATTTAACTGCACACGTGAGACTTCTTCTCTTCATAGTACTTTACTTATACCTTGATTTTTAATTTTTTATTAATACATAACAATCATACATATTTTGGAGTACATGTGATATTTTGATACGTGTATACAAGGTGCAATAATCAAATCAGTGTATTTAAGATATCCATCACTTCAAACATTTATCATTTCTAATAACTTTTAAAACATTATGTGTCTGCTAATTCCAATATTACTATCCTTTGTAGGTCAGCTTTTACTGGATATTTTTGAGGAAGGGGAGTAGGTTATATTTTTCACTTTTCTACATATATAGTATTGATCATATGATTGACATTATAAATGCTACATTGTTGATAGTCTTTATTAATTGTAATTTTGTCTTTAAAAATGTAAACTTTGTCCTAGTAGACAGTTAATTTACAGACAGATGAACTTGATACCTTACAGTATAATTGAAAGGTGATTAGAAGGTGTCTAGAATAGCCCTACTTCTAATGCTCTTTCTTTCTGGGTTCTCAGTTGAATACCCAGGGTTTTCAGGGAGATCTCTTCACTATTGTTGTTCAGAACTCTAACGTCCCTAAGTACTTTGCAACTTGCAGATTCTTCATTTGCTTCAAAAATTTTTAGTGGTTGCTTTCTTTAAGACAACATGGAAGCATATATGTATGCACAGCTAAGCATTGAGCCTAATACTTAAGGGGTACTCTTCACAGATTGCTGGAGTCCTTTTCTATATAGCTCCAACTTCTCTGGTCCCTGTCCTATAAATGCTAGTCACCAAAAAAGCCTCAAACTCTGATTCTCCCTGTCTACTTAGATCATAAAAATCTTTTTGCTCTGCTTGGGCTCCATCTCCTTGCCATTTGGTCTCAAAAGTGTTGTGAATAGAAAGTCATAGCAAGGTTGATTTTGAGCATTTACTTGATTTCAGCATGTATGGTCATGATCCTCCTAATGTCCCATATCTGAAAACAGCTGTTTTGCATATTTTGTACAATTTTACAGTTGTTTACAACAGAAAAACTAGTCACGTAACATTTACTACATCTTTTGCAGAACAGAAGTTTGAAAATTCAGTTGTTAATCTAAAAATCCTTTACCCAAATACCATACACATAACCATTTAAACTTATTGCAATATTTTCTCTACCAGGAATCTTAAAAATGACACACTGAATTTACCACAGAGTTTATAAAAACTGATATTAGGAATTGAAATGTAACATGATTTCAAAACAGAGTGGTTCGTGAACCGATATCTTTACTTGTTTTACTTAATTTTGGGACAGAAACACTGTTATTTTATCAGATCTATCCGAACTGCAGAAAAAATTAAAAAGAATATGTTTAAAGAAGCTAGGAAAGTAACTTCTTATATTCTCAAAATAATCAAAGACAAAATATGGAGAAAAATTCCATATCTGAGAAAGAAGCTAACGTGGCTTGGATTATACTTCATGCTGTATAAAAATTAATTTGGTTTTTAAAAGCTCAGTTTGTTCTCTTCTGCTTATCATCAATATTGTTCACTTCAAAGTTTGGAAGCTTTATAAATTAAAGTATATATTCTCAATAGAGTAATTCTTTTCCTACTAGTTTTAAAAGTTAAACACTGAATTTTTTGTACAAAGCATTTTCTGATTCCCCTTTGTAAAGCTGCATAAGCTACTTCATTTTAGGCATAAAAGAAAAGTAAATTATACTCACTTTACTACAAGCACCAGTAGTGGTCTCACAGACTGTGAGGATGGAGATATTCTGAGGTCGGTTTAACCATCTTACCACAGTCTTGGTATTGCTTACCCATTTAACCATAGTGATATAGTATTCTCTAGTTTGGAAACAAAATTAAAACATATGTTTAGAGCCGGGGTATTGATATAGTACCAACAATATACATTTGCCATTTTATACATAAGAATAACTGAACTACTCTAAGGATGTTGCTTCATATTAATTTATGTATAGATAGATAAATAGAAATCTACTCTTTTCAAGATTTACATATATACAAATATATGTGTATGTATGTATTCACATGGACGTATACATATGTATACAAATATACAGATAATTTGAGAAAAAATTTGAGAGTGAATTATTTCCCAGAAAAGTATTTCTTGGAAAAATCAAAATAATCACATGCTAGACATTTATGAAAATTTTCTATTGATTAGTACTCCTTTACGTGCAAAATAAGTATACATTTATAAAGTTATGTTATTTTTTTCTTTAAAATCACAATCAGTGAATCATCAAGAATAATCTTTTCCAATTAAAAGGCAAAGATTATTCCTGGCTTAATAATTATCTTTTGCATAACCTCTGTGTTATTTCACTGTATACATGGGGACTTTGGCTACTAAGGTATTAATGGTTTGTTTTGGTCTTTGCCAGTTGTAGACCAAGGACCAGTCCCAATTTTTAATACATAATATTTTTTCCATATTGTTAATTATCTTATTTTTTTGAAACATTTTTAAACAAGGAATGAATCAAATTAAAGAACATGAGAGTCTATTAAATTCTTGGTATAATAAGGATATAATTCATGGGGCCAATTATGTCCTCATGGTAATTGGTAATTGGAAACAGTTTATATTTCCTTTGCAACACATACATTTGGACATGTATATAATATGTCACAAAGCTTCCAACTCACACTCAACAAAATGCAATCATCAATACTCATCCATTTATGAGAAAAATTACAAAAAACCTTTCTAAAAACTTGCCCAGTTTCAGAACAGATCAGTTGCTTTAGAAATAGCCATCCAGTCTACAGCCATACCACCCTGAACATGCCCGATATCATCTGATCTCGGAAGAAATAGTCATCCATGTGTCACGGAAAGTGTCATCAATGCACTGTATTAAAACTAATTAATCTAGTCTTGGCTAGGCACGGTGGCTTATGCCTGTAATCCCAGCACTTTGGGAGGCTGAGGCGGGAGGATCATGAGGTCAGCAGGTCGAGACCATGCTGACTAACATGGTGAAACCCCGTCTCTATTAAAAATACAAAAAATTAGCCAGGTGTTGTGGCACACCCCTGTAATCCCAGCTACTCGGGAGGCTGAAGCAGGAGAATCACTTGAACCCGGGAGGCGGAGGTTGCAGTGAGCCGAGATCGTGCCACTGCCCTACAGCCTGAGCAACAGAACAAGACTCTGTCTCAAAAACAAACAAACAAACAAACAAAAGAAAAAACCGCCCACAGTTAATTAGCCTAGTTTTATATGACTTAAAAAAATATCAACTACAGAAAAATAACCTCTTGATACAAATCGCCTGTCTTTAGAGGTATCTGAGACAGACATCCAACTACATGAATGCTACATATCTAACATTACTGAGTAGCTACTGCTTCCTCTAGAAAACCTGTTAGCCTATCAAAGTGAAGATGTCAGTAGAAGGGCAAGCATAACTTGACATACAGGGAAGGCTGCCGTATTTTTTTCAACAATCTCTTCAAGACATCTGGCAGCTTTCACAACTCGCTGAGCTCTGCTTGAAAACTGCCTTTAAACTCAGTACAATCAAAACATGAAGTGCCCTAAGTAGAGTTAATAAGGCAACATTGAATCAAATATGCAGCTGGCTTAGGTATAATCTTTGTCCATATCAATAGGCCTTGTGATCCTGCAAAGAACAGTGTCCTGTTCACTTTCACTGTGTTTCCTTTAAGCCGATTATTTTGCATACACCATTATATTTAGCAATGTGAATATTAAAAAGTAGAAAATGAAGTATTAACCTTTAATAGATTTTTCTAGAGAATTTAGCTTATAGAAAAATGATAGTAAGTACTATAAATAATCAGAAAATAAGTGCTGAAATGCTCAATAATTGATATACATGTTGTAGAAATTTGAAGTAAAAAATTAATTTGAATATTGTAAATAACTAACCAAAGACTGCAAAATCAAGAAGGTCATATTTTCTGGTAAAAATTTAGATTGAACTGATATACAGTTGATTTTCTAATCTAATCAGAAATTTGTCTCAATTACCTGCCATAATATTATATTTTGTGCAACGTGAGGTAACAAACAGGAATAATTTTAAAAATAAATACCAACAACAACAAAACAATTTATTCATCTTGAGAGCTTTCCTTTTCAAAGTTGGCCTCAAATGAAATGTTACAAGAACATCTTTGCAACACCTCACAGGCATGACAGAATATATTGATTAACTAAGATGCCAAATTTTGACTTAAAAAAACAAAACTTAATCTTTGGAAAAGAATGAAAAAGTCAACCAGTACAAATGTGGAGAATAACTGATTTTTAAGGGAACACTAACTTAGTTGTAAATTGTTAATTTGAAAATCATTAATTTACAGCAATACACTTATATTTCTTTTTGATTAAATATTGTGATTATTGTGTTTGTTTTTACATAATGTGCCTTATGGTCATAAGCAAAGCATAATCTGATGTGAGATACCTCATTATAAACCTTGCTTATACCCAAGAATGACCTTGCACATGGTAAACACAATCTGAAGAATGAAGGCTTTCCACAAATTTTAATTTGTAAAGTCAAACAAACGGCCATTTCAAACCACTGATATTTCTATGTTAAGGTGTTGGAGATAGCCAAAATGGAAGCTCAAGTAGAGCTTGACACATAGGCAGGGAGGAAAGATGTATCTATTCACTAAATCACTTCCTAAATCCTTTCTTTCCTTGCCCCAGGAGCCTAGGTGTACATCACCCTGTGATTCATATTGACTGATCATGCTTACTCATAAGTATTCAGGCTGTGTCTGAATGAGGGAGTAGGGAAGCACCCTTACCTGGAAATGCCACACTCCTTGGCCTGCCTGCTGCAGATGTAGCTGTCCTCCTGGAACTCCATCTCATGAACACATTAGATCTGGTGTTCCACGACCAGTGGCCAGCAGAAGTGTCCCTTTCTTATAACTGGGTTTCCTGCTTGTTCCTAGTCTCCATGGCTCTGGATTACCCAGGAAGTCCTCGAGGATCTGGTCCTCTTGAGCCACAGAGACAGAGACAAGCTAGTTAGAGGGATTGCACTCAAGTCAACGGAGACTTTCTATCAGCTGGGTGGTCTGGCACAGAAGATCTAATTGTCCACAAGGTTATGTGGAATGGAGGCCCCAGCATCACCTGCAGACAGGTATGTTAGCAGTTACTCCGTGTTTTCACGGCCTTCCTGTCCAATCATTGCTCTGTGTTTACACCAAAATATTAGTGCAATGTAGTTACTTTGAGCTCATTCTCTTCTCGATAATCAGTGATGTCTTCCCATAAGTATATTGTGATGGTATTTGTGACCAAATTATAGCTAGTGTTCTCCAAAGACCTCTGTTAATAACTATGCATTACTTGTAAGAAGGGTTATTCAGGACACTTCCATGAACATGGGTTAATTTATTAATTAGATTTTCTTGGAAGGCACAGATATTCCTTGGAAGACTGAGAGATGTAGGCTAGATATACTTAAAGAAATAGGGAGAGAAAGCATGACAGTGTCAAGCCCAGAGTGACAGGGGCAGAATGACCATATTAAATCAGTGATGCAGGTTGAGAACAATGGGTCACAAAAGATAGGTGACTACAGAAAGGTTTCTAAGAAGTAAAATAACGCTAAAGACATAGAGTAAGAAGAAACCAAAGACGAATCATTACTTTTACTTTTCAGACTAGAGAGGTCTACACAAATGACCATGTATCACTTCTCCAAATTAATGTGACTTATCCAATCTGTGGAAAATTTTCATGATTCATTATCATAAGATAAAATTTCCCTGGAAAGTAAATATATATTTTAAAATTCACACTTAAATTTTCTAATAAAGGTACTGAGTGATTGCAATACCTAAGTGAACAGTACAACAATTTGGCAAAATGTTTCTTCCTTCCAAGATCAGATAACCCATCTAACTCCCACTGGTTCTGGGGATATTCAAGAAGGGGCATTATCTTAGTTTCTACCATGTTACATTCTTTTCAGAATCAATACAGACTGTGATTCAGATAAAGATAAACTGAATGGTGATGAGATGAGTCTGAACTGAATTACTATTGAAGAAAAATTGCACTCATTGTCTACACTGGTGAAATGACTTCAGCTGAATCAGATATAAATAAACAAATAAATAAAACAATTGAAGAGAATATGAGGAAAATAATTAGGGGAAGAAATTATGCATTACTATAGATTACCTTACCCTTTTAATTTCTTTTTAAATCATATAAATTAATTAAAATGTATTTTACAGTCTTTGATGAGTATAAGTATTGGGTTGAAGGGACAATGATAATGATACTAGCTTGGGGAACTTTTTCTATTATAGGGATAAACACTAGTTATTATAAATAAGTAAACCAATCATCCAAATAAACAATCAAACAGACCAAAAAAAGAACCTAAGATCTTCAATTCAAACAACAAAAAATGTTGTTCTCCAGTGTGGCGGTCAGAGAATCCAGTTTACAAGGTAGTGCAAATCATGAAAAAAACTTTCTGTATTGATCTTACTATTATTCCTCCTTATATTATTATTGTAGTCATTGTGGTGATTTTATTAAGAGATGAAAGCTAAGAGATGATTGTATTTGCGGTTTAGGTGGTGGGAAAAAAAGTACCGAAAAGGAAACTGAAAAGGAAAAAATGATAGTTTGTAACTGTACTGAGAAACGGAATATGATTCACTTATTGACTGCCAACTAACTTATGGATAACCTAAAGATTATAAAAATATACCAGATGCTTAAGTAACATACAAAAAACCCATAAACATGCAAATTATTATAAAAATAATTAATTATTTAAATATTCTGCTATTGAGAGTTTAGGCAATATTTCAAATTATACAGGTAGCTATGCTATGAACACAACACAAACATCAAAAAGAAGAGAGGACATTTGATGAACTTAATAGGATATAAAGAAAGTATGTTATTAATAATTTAATTTATATATATTTATATTTATACAAATAGGTTAAAAAAAAAAAAGGTCAGGAATCAAGAGCTCCTTTCAAGAAACATGGATATTGTAAAATGGATTCCCATTGCAAAAATTTTTTTGAAAAGAAAAAAATTAGAAATTATTATTTCAAGACAAGTGGGGCCAGTCACGGTGGCTCACGCCTGTAATCCCAGCATTTTGGGAGGCCGAGGCGGGCGCATCACGAGTTCAAGAGATCGAGACCATCCTGGCTAACACGTAGAAACCCGATCTCTACTAAAAATTCAAAACATTAGCCAGGAGTGTTGGCACACACCTGTAGTCTCAGCTACTTGGGAAGCTGAGGCAGTAAAATAGCTTGAACCTGGGAGGCAGAGATTGCAGTGCGCTGAATTGTGCCACTGCACTTCAGCCTGGGTGACAGAGCGAGACTCCATCTCCCAAAAAAAAAAAAAAGACAAGAGGATTCAGCCCTGAGAGAAGTATAGTGATTTATCCAATGAGATAAATGAAATGGTGACTCAAACACTCCTAGTCTATTTCCCTTTCTTGTTATTCCGTAGCATTAAACAAACCAGAGAAAAAGATAAGAGTTAAGGACCAGATAAAATGTCAATAGTATCCATCATTGCTTCATTTGTAAGGTAACCATTCAAGGCTACTAGATCAAGCTCAGAAATAAATGTTACTATTTGATTTGGTCAGGTTTATTACATTATATGTCAATTCAGGCCTATCTTTAAGGTCTTCCATCCAATGTGGATGAAATGCTCTGCAACTTGATGAAAGAGGCCTTACTTCATTTTCTACTTTTCTTATCAATCGGCCCTGAGCCTCTATCTCAATCATTTACTCTCACTGGGATTTATCTTTTCCATCAGTAGAAGGAGACATTCGTATTAGGTAGTTAATGAAGGTCTTCCAGAGTAAGCATTCCATAAACCTTTATTACCTTTTCAAGTAGGTAAAATTTCCACACACATCAGGCTGCACTCTCTGTGAAAATGACCAACTGGGATGAAATTTTTTCTAAATAATGTCAATGAAACAACAATTGAATGAAATTTCTGTTGGAACCAGTCACCCTAACTGATTATCGATATCATCAAATAAACTTTGAACTTAGCCCTACATCATTCAATATAATGTGAAAACATTTTTCTAAATCAGCTGCCTATCCCATCTCTAGGGTTGTAAAAATTTCCAAAGGACTCTAGTATTTGAAAGAATCACTTTTGAGGTCTGAAACCATGCTGGATTTCAAAATACACATGATTATTTAATTAGTTGTTCACTACTGAACATTTTGCTAATATTAAAATTACGCCTCTGACCCAATAAAATGTGTTTATTCTCTCCCTGATCAAGTTTCTTAAATATAAATACTTCATACATAGGATATTTTGAAAAAAATTTATTACATATCTCTGTCTGGAGAAGAAAGCTTGAAAATCTTTGGAAAACTCTGGGGAGAAAGTTGGAAAAACTCACAAATTCCAGAGGGATTATACACTTTTAATGAACACCTTCAAAAAAGCATGTGGAGCAACTATGTTCTTGAAGAAAATACAGTGGAAAATGATCCTTTCTTCCCATCTCTGTCACATCTCCAGCAAAAGGCCTAATTCTCAGTATCAGGCTCTTCAGTCATTGTGTGGTGCTGATAATCACCTTGGAGCTAAATGCTTCTTGGGAACAGCCGCACACCGAGAATGACTTTATTCCTCACTAATGTAGGCAACTTCAGCTCTATTTTCAAGTGGATTTGTTGAGCTGATCACATCTCTCTCTAAATTGCAGCAAAATGATAATTGGAGTGAAAATATCTATTTCCCCATAAAAGTGAAATTGAAATTGCATACCTTGATTTAAAGCTGTCAGGTGGCATGAGTTCCAAAGTGTGAGTTGGTCCATACAGGTTTACAACATATAATTTTATTGTTGGGTTCACTTGACCTGCCTTTGAGAAAATGAAAGTTGTATTGCAAGTATATTAAGCATTAGAATATATTGAGCAAAAAAGAAGAGGATTCTTGATTCATTTACTGTTTTGTGTTAGAAGAGAAAAAAAGTTTAATTTCTCTGAAGTAGAAATGATTTTAAATTCGACAACACGATTGCTTTGAATTGTTTTTGAAGATTGCTGCTTCTCAAGCATTTTTGTCAGACAATTAAAGGTGATAGGAAATTGTGATGACTTCACTCATTAGGCAGTGCTACTGTGTTCTTTCCCTAAAATGGCACCAGAAGGGCTGGCTGTACAAAAACAAACAAAAAAAAAAACACAACAGCAACAACAAAAAAAAACCTAGTAGATCAAATAGCTACTCACATTAGAAGATATGCACTGCGATGGGAAGAAGCTTTGACTAATCAAAAACAAAAAAAAAAAAAAAAAAAAAAAAAGGAGAAATGAAGACAAAAAGAAAGGAAAGAAAGAAGGAAGCCTATCAAACCAGGTGCCCCATGCTTAAAATTCCAAAAGCCTAATGTAGGTTATCACATTAATCTCCTGGGCTTTTCTTTTAAACATTACTAACTACTACAAGGGGTGACTCATTTGCATAATTGACGACCCTTGGAAGGTGGGCCATGGGCAGACTGCCCTCACTGAGTACCTGGCATGAGGGGCAGAAAGGCAAGGATAGCAAGGATAACGTAATTTGAGTTTAGTGAATCAACACTTTATTAAATAAATAATAACTAGCAGGCATAGTAGTTGGTATGTTTCTGCCACATAGTAGACACTAAAGGCATTGCACAAATTATTAAATTAAATGTCCCTACTACAGTCATAAGCTATAAACATTTTCTTGGTCACAATGGAGAATCTAAGCAAACTGTGCAAGGTCAAATACCTAAAACTAAGAAAGTTAGTATTTAAACCCAGGATGTTCTTAACTACAATGCAAACATTGTGCTTTCTGTTCATTCCAACACAATGGCCTTCAAAGTTTTGCCAAATACACTGTGCGTCAGGGGCAGGAATGAGAACTTTCATCGACAGATCTCAAGCAGTTTGAATGAATGAATGAATAATCACATCAATGATGTACCAACTTGCTTGATTACTTGTGGCTCAATATGTTTCTAAACAATATGCCATTATCTTTATGATGTGGCTGATGCTTAAAGAAGTCTACATGAAATATATAGAAAAGAGCCGGGCGCGGTGGCTCAAGCCTGTAATCCCAGCACTTTGGGAGGCCGAGACGGGTGGATCACGAGGTCGGGAGATCGAGACCATCCTGGCTAACACGGAGAAACCCCGTCTCTACTTTAAAAATACAAAAAACTAGCCGGGCGAGGTGGTGGGCGCCTGTAGTCCCAGCTACTCGGGAGGCTGAGGCAGGAGAATGGCGTGAACCCGGGAGGCGGAGCTTGCAGTGAGCTGAGATCCGGCCACTGCACTCCAGCCTGGGAGACTGAGCGAGACTCCATCTCAAAAAAAAAAAAAAAAAAAAAAAAAAAAAAAAGAAATATATAGAGAAGAAAAAGGAAATTAAATGTGAGTTTAATTTAAAAATCTGCTAAAAACTTAAAGGGAATGATAAAACAGATTTAAACATGTCGAAGATCCATGTTTAAGGAATTGGCATTGACAAAACCCATAGTTAAATCAGGACCAGAATCAACGTAATACATTCCAACAATAGCCAGCAAGAGTTCCTCAATAACTGTTGTTTTATTAGGATATCAAAAGAGACTAGCACATCTGTGGAAGTGCATCATTCACAGGTCAGAAGTTTTGAGCCAAAGAAGGAAGTCAGGAAAGGGTTCCACTACGGGAATGCGGTAACTATTAAGAGAGATTATGAAACTGGTTCATAGAGTAAAGGGCTTCCTGGAAGATAAGCTATGAGCCTGCCACCCATCAAAGGCTCTGGTATCAGAATTTGCAAATCTTTTCATTGTTCCCAAGCCCGACAGTGCCTGGACACATTTTTTTGGGCAGTTTAGCCTTCCGTGACTCTTAGGAGCTCCCTTTCACATCATTCTTGTTTTAAATTAGTTGTCATGTTTCTCCCTGAAAATAATGGCCTTATCTATTTAATTTTTAGCCTGCCATTTATCTAGCTGGATCAGGTATGTTACACTTTAGAGCCTGACACAGTATAGCAGTGCCATTCAAAGTGTTGTTCTTGGACTGTAGCATCCATCCGTATCTCCTGGAAGCTTAGCAATGCATTCAGGGACCCCACCTGAAACCTATATTCAGACATGGAATTAGAATCTCTCAGTGTGGGCCTATAAATTTGTTTTAACAAAATTGCCAGATAATCAGTGTGCAAATTTTAATAAAATACTTATCTTTATCTGTATCCTTATCTATTTATCTATCTATGTAACAGCTCTGTGGTGGTCAAAAGTTAGCCAGCGTCACAATCATTCAGAGGTCCTGAGGGGCTTGTTAAGATACTGATTGCTGAAGCCAGTCCACCTCCAGCATGAAGCTGATACCCTATGATGCTGGTGCAAGGACCCCATTTTGAGAATGGGCTTAGCTTAATATGTAAGTCAGTGAAACCTGAGTCCAAGTGTTGACCCTTTGATTTAGTTGGCACGGGTATGAGCACATGCTAAAGATTCTCAAGTACCATTTTATTTGTCTCATTTTGTCCCAAGTGAGACAAACTGTTCTTTGAGAATATGTCACAAATCAGAAACTTTGAGTTGAAGCTTTCCTGTCTGTCGATAAGAATATCTTATAGACTAATAAAAAGATTTATATAAAGTGCCTAAAATAGGATATGGTACTGAATTAAAATGATAATTATTGTTAAGACACTAAATCTTCTAGTTAGTGAAAAGCTGTGCTTCTATTTTTTATCATTCGATACACTGATTAAAGCAAATGGGAAATTAAATTAAATTAGATCTTTCTGTGAATTCTTACCAATGATGCAGTTTTATGGCGCACTTTGTTAAAGACGTATCAGTTATCATCTTTAAGGCAGTTTTCTTTATGTCAGCAGCACTATAAAGCTTATCGCAAAGTAGAAGTTGTGCACACATGTGGCCAGTTTTCAGACAAAATGTGAACATCTCAACTAAGCGTTAGGCTGCCTCCAAAATTCAAGAGTCCAGCATTCTATAATCTCAGATTTGTATCTTTCCATGGAGTTTTGAAATGAAGCACACATCACAAGTTCATTTGTACATTTTAATATTTGAATCATTTCAAGAGTTTGCAGATTAGAGGGTTTTCATCTATTTGCTTTTTACAGTTACATTTGCCATGAAGACTGCAAATCCACAAATTTCTTTCCTCTGTTATTCTGAAACACAAGCCTCAATAACGATTAACCTTATTTTACTGGCAACTAAATTGTCATTAAACAAGATAATGTTTTAATTAAAAAGATTAACCTGAGGTTACTGGGATAGAACCGTGCATCTCTTTTGTGCTGAATTGCTAATGATAGGGTATTTTATGAGTTCTGAATGATGCCGAATTAAGTAAAATACTAATATATGTGTTTACTGTGTTTCATTAGTAAATCTGACCACATTAAGTATTTGCTATACTCATTTCAATCTAGTTTAATTTAAAGCATAATTTAGTATAAACTCTGTGTTGTTTCAATTTTCAAAGTAGTATTTTTGGAAAGTTTTTATTGCATCAGAGTGAATTGAAACAATACATTTGTTACAGCAAAAACTAACACAAAATTTTTGAAACCAGAGTAGATAATAAAAATTCTGAAAATTGAAGTAACATACCCAAAATGATACTAAAATTTGTTTTAAGAACAAGAACCAAAACAGATTATTTTCTTAGAGTCCTATTGTCTTAAGTACCTGGGTAGGTGAGCAGGTCTTCCTACTAAAAATCACCTGAGAACTAGAAATGCTTTCTTATTTCTAATAAATATTAATGGTAGTCATCATAGGTAGTTATATATATTATTTGCATATATATAAAATGACAGGTGTGGAGCCAAGAATGGCACCCATATGTAGCTAAGTCATTAGGAGTAAATGGAGCAAATAGAGCTCCATATATATGTGTTAACTTGACAAGGAGATGCTTGGATTCCAGCTGTGTTTTTCGAAATACAAATTGTTGACCTGTGGTAGTTTTATAGAGAGGGATGAAATCAATAGATTTGAGTTTTTTCTTTGTTCTTAAACAACTGTGACTTGTATAAAAGCACTAAGCCTTTTAGAATCTATTTGCTCATTTGTGAAATAGAGACAATTGTGATAAAGACCAAATGAGAAAAAAACAAACAAGTGGAAAGTCTCTCTGAAAACATAAAGTTTATCACTAGCGCATGTGATTTCTACAATTAATAAACAAACATTATCATGTTATGCCTATCTTTACTATTAACCAATATTAACTTATTAGAAGAAATTATCAAATAATAAAGTATCTAGGTTCATATCCAGTATCTTCTGAATTATTGCTGACATAATTTAACTTCCTCAAATGCTTCCATTGGTTCATGTGTTTCTCTCAATCTAGTCAAAATTATGAGGCCTAGGTATGGTCAAGTTCAAGCACCATGAGTTTAGAACTAAGAAGGCAATTTGAGCATACAGCTAATGCATATGTTTTTTCTATGTGAATAATAATAATAAAAAAAAATCCCATTTCTTTTGGGAAATCAGTTACAAACAGTTGTCCCTTCCACAGAACTGCCTGAATTTTCTTTGTGCAGTGCATCGAGCAGTCAGATGTGACTGTGTTCCTTTTGTGCAGTGCACTGAGGAGCTGGATATTATTTTATTCCTTTGTGCCGTGCACTGAACAGTTGAATGTGTGTTTCACAGTATGTCACTGGTTCACCATTTCACATTTAAATTGCCAGGTGAACATTTATTATCATAAATTAAACAATGTGAGAATTAATACATTTGGGGCAACTTTTCAGGTTTTCTCTGGGGGAAAAAAATAGTGCTGGTATGCTATATAGGCCCAAACTGTCATGCCAAAAAAAAAAAAAAAAAAAAAAGCTAAATCAATAACTGGAGAAAGCAGAAGTTCTTTTCTTTGAGTATAATAAAAATCTCTTAGCGAGTATTATTTTTTTGTGAAGTTAAATCGTTATGTTATCCTAAAAAGCACTGACTATATCTGCCTTTAAATCTCTGTCCAGAGAAGACCCTAAAAATAACATTTTAAAATCATGGATTCGTATTCTTCATAATCTTGCATTTAATACTACAACCTGTGGAAGGCAGATGGATGAGAAAGAATGGCAGTAAAATCTCACTGAGGAAAATGCTCATCTTATTTCTGATCCTCCATATTCAAGCCTCCTTTTTTTGCCCTTGGATAAAATGAATGTGGTGGATGGTGCAAACAGAAGGAAAGTGTGAATTACCTCACCCCCACCCTGACAGGGCTAGAGTAATGAGGGTGATGGGAGTCTGCCCTGTAGTTTGTCCAACTAATGTAGTGTATGAATTAAAAGGTAGAAAACCTATTGTCCTTGAAAAAACAAAGTACAACTCACTAAAGGAATGGTGTAAAAATGACTTCTAAATGAGATCAACATCCTCTCTTAACTAGGAGCTAAAACGAGAAGTGAAATTTTACAAGTTTCCTGTAAGACATCTTTACACAATTAATGTATTGGGAGCCTTCCTCATGAGCTTTCTTCTTCGTTATATAAACATTTGGAAAAATATAGGTTTAAAAGAGATCTCAAGTAATTAAAGATGGCATACAGAGGAAAAAACAGTACAATCCAGATGTTTTTACAACCCTCTTTTAGAGGCCTTGCCCAACACTGGAAAATACTTTCGTTGTCTGGAACATATTGCCATATTTGCTTCATCTGATAAAAAATTCTATCTATCTTATCTACTCAGGGTTATGACTCCAACCAGCATTTTATATAGTGTGTTCTAGAGTATGCTTTGCCAAGGTAATGCTGATATTAATACTAATACTAATAAATGCTTTATGCTTAGTCTATTCTTTATGGGTGATTTTTCATGCTTGGTCTTTTCTTTATTGAGATTCTTTATGCTTAATCTATTTCATACTGGAGATTCTTTATGTGTAGTCTATTTTTTATAGAAGATTTATAATATACATTAACATATAGTACATTAAGTGCTCTAAGAAATCATCTGAAAGAGGCTAGATTTTTTTTTAAAGATATTCCAATGTATTTGACCATGACACTTTCCTCTCCCTTGTAACAACTATTATGGGGTACGCCTTGGAGAAAACATTGCCCTGGCATCAGTACACCCCCAATCACTTTTCTCCCCACTTTCAACTGCAAGGTATGAACAAATAAAAGTAAGCATCAACAGGAAAGAAATGCAGCAAAAGTGAAAGTCCACACACTTTCAAATCATCTCTACCTCTTTCACTGTGTATCAACTACTGGGAGCTCGAAAGTGATGAGTCTGACAAGTATGGAAAACTTCTGTTTTCCTCCAAAGACAACTTGTTCAAGAACCATCTGTCAAGTCACTAGTGCAGAGAGAGAAGGAACAAAATAGCACTTTCACGTTACTTACCTTAGGATACGGATACTGCTTTCCTTTGGGATACAATGCTCCAGTAAACCGAGGGATAACCATGGTGGGTACCAAGGAGTCATTTATCATCAGGAAGGCAAGTCTTTCTCCATCTGGTGACCACCAGTGGGCGATGTGAGAATGCAGGAGTTCCTCTAGAATAAATGAGTGTTATTTGAGACCAACTGTAGAGATGTGGGCTCAGTGACCCACAAACATCTGTCCTTGAAATCTCCATTATACACCTACATTTTCTAGACTATGTATTGAATTTTATTAATTTCTCTGAGAATTCTCCAATTCTGAGTGACCCTTTTAATTCCAGGAATAGCAGCTGTAGAGGAAGGAAACAATTAAGCAACGAAGTCAGGATTTCATGGATTTTCAGTAATGTAGACAGAACAGATGAAAGCACTACTGCAGTAATCAGAATGAGAATAGTGATTGAAGAGTGAGATGTGGCCTAAAACCATATCCATGTCATGAATCATTCATATTTGCATGCAATCATATTTGCATTCTATCATCATCAACCAAATTGAGGGCCCACTAGATGGATCAAACTATTTTAAGCTCTAGGAAAACGGAATAAGAAGTATACTAGGTATCTTTCATTTAATTCAAGATCCACTATCCAATTTTTTGATTCCCACTTTCTGGTCCAGAGAGCTAACCTATATGAACGACATCAAAAGGGCCCCCATGTCCTCTGGCTTCCCTTTAGCAGGAGATTAGAAAGAGGAGAGTAAAGTCAGGTTATTTATTCTCTTGGCTCTATCCTGCAATGTTACCTCAGGCTGGCTGTGAACTTTAAATGATGTCACCACTTGTGTCACTGCAGTCACGTCTACACAAATTTCTCCTTCTGTGGCTGGTAATGGCTTATCTTCATGGTCATAGGAGTGGTAACAATTTGGCTGCTACTAGCTTAGTTTACATCACTTTCCTTTGTGGTTTTCCTACCCCTTAACCTTAGCAAATGCTCTCCTTGTAAATAAAAAGATAATAAAATGTTCGCTTTGTAAATAAATTATCTTTAAAGTATCTTGTTGAATGTGCCAACACTTGGGACTCTGACAGATACAGAAGTTAATACCAGCAGCAGACTCAGAAGAGACCCTCAAAATTAGATTTTGAGACTACGTTTGTCATCTCTCCATCTATATGTATAAATGGAATTTATCACTTTCTCAGGTGGGAATTGGAGCATAGACAATCCATAGCAAGAGATGGAATTGTGAGTAATCAATCATCAGTGGTGGTGACACGGAATAAAATACAGGTAGAGGGAAATGGCATTGGGAGAACAAGTGCTTGTTGAAATAGATAATGTTTTTCAATACAAGTGACAATGGTCTTTTTTCAAATCTTGTAATGCCTGTCCTGTGATTGTCATATGGAGAGTGGCAAAGGCTTCACACAGCATCTCTAGTTATAGCAAGTAAGTGTTCTAGCACTTACTTGCTACAACAATGGTGATTGTAAAGATTAGGAAATAAGTTCCCATGGTTCTTCTGACACCCCAGAGATAGTACACAGGAAAAAAGAGAACTTGAAACCATGATTGTGAAATTAGGAATGCCCATGCAGAACAAAAGGTCATGATGGTATCTTTGGAAGAGTCCGTCTCTTCTGTCGTTGCAGGAAAACTATGGCTACAGTCCAAGATAACATAGGAACGGTTGCAGGGCTGCAATACATATGAGAGGCTCAACTCCATTTGTTCTTTTAAGGTAAGCCAAAGATATTCATAAAGATGGATTGGGACGCCAACACACAGGATAAGAATGTTTGGACAAAAGTATACAGTATAGTTATGATTTCTGGGACAATCTTATAAATAACACATTATGGTTGAGTGCTGCTGTATGTGGTTAATTTTATGGCTGAAGACACTGAACATCAAAATTCTGACAAATCTTGCTGACAGAGGCAACCTCTATCCTAGGGAACAAGACCTCCTCTGCATAGAGGTAGAGAATGGGAGACAAATTTATTTAAAATGTAAAAGTGTGCAACACTGGGGATGTTTCTAGAAATCTGGTAGTTTGGGATACACTGGGATATCTCTTCTAAAGTGAGAGAAAAATTGTTGATTGTACTTATGCAAAAGTAAACAGGAATTGAATTCTTTGGACTTTGAAAACAACATAAGCTGCATTGACTTATGCTCTCTGTTCTGTATCCCAGACAAGCTGTAAAGCTGCTCGTTCTGAGTAGAATCCGTGTACCAGGGGGCCCTGCAACTGATCTACGCCATGTTGCAACCTTCTCTATGTCCAGAACTTTGTGACTCCAGCAGATCCGATGGCAATGTCAGTGCCCATGGCAAATAGAGATGCTTTGTGGAGCCTCTGGGACGCTCCATATGACAATCATAGGACAGGTACTACAAGATTTGAAAAAGACCATTGTCGCTTGTATTGAAAAATATGACCTATTTCAAGAGCAGCTCTTTCCAGGGCTCCAGTAGAAACATTTAGCCTCACCATAGGATACCAACTGAGTATGCAACCAAAACTGCCCATCATGAAATGTTATCTGATCCACTGACCATAGACTAGAACACACACACACCATTCCACTAAAAAAATAACAGTGAAATTGAGCCAGAAAACAAATGTGACTGCCCATTGCATTGTGTTCTCTGCTTCATCCCCTCTTCTCATCTCACATCTGTGCCACAAGGCATGTTTTCTAACACGAGTTGGCAAGGGAGAAATAAACGCAGTCCTGGTTTATGGCAGGTCTGCATGATGTACAACAACAAGCTGGAATTGGGTAGGCTCTGTATTAGAATCTGACTCAGGAGTGGCACTGAAAGACAATAATAAACAGAAATCTTCCCAGTTGGTAAGATTTTGAAGGGAATACTTAGTTGTCCACTTTTCGTGGAAGGAGACTTAGTTTCAGGCATGGAAACGTCCTGACTCAGGCACAATAACTAATAAGGGTCCACCCCATCAGGGATGTGGCAAAAAGTAAAATTAGAAAACTAGTGACAAGGAGGTTTAGGAAAAACAAGTGAATCGACTTACTACAAAGGGGAAAAATTCAGGAGAAGATGACTGCCAAGTACATGTCCGTCAGCCTCCGGCTCCCACTATTACCTGCCAATGGTAGTGGCCATCACTGAGACTCTGACATAGTATCACTTCTCAGGGGAAGAGCTGATGGCACGTGAATTTTCTGCCACAAAATATTTCTTTTTTTGACATAATGTAATGAGGAAGGCACATGAGTTATACGAAAACCTTTCCATCAAGACAGTATAGCATTTTGTCATCACAGAGATACACATATATTCTGGGTGTGGATTTGCTTTTGCTGCCAACGGATCTGTTCAGCACTACTCTTTACAGAAACATTTATCTGTTACCATAATAATCTACATTACATTAACTCAAAAAGGAAATATTTTGTGGCAAAAAAGCACCATGGGCTCAGTGGTGGTATTTACTAATTTCATCATGTTCCCCACTAGCTATATGTACCTGGGTTGATAGAGGAGTAAAATAGTCCGCTCTACCTCAGTTTCGGCACTATTTGGTTAGCAAAAACCTTGAAGCCAGGATGTCATCCTTTAACACGCAGTGTGTCCCACCTGTATAGCCATGAAGTACAGATCTAGGCACTAAGGGGTAGAAGTAGTAGTGTTATCTTTTATTACCACACCAGTAACCCACAGAACACAATTTGCTTCTCATTCTCATAATATTGAAGTTGGTGAATTTAGAAGTCCATCGCCTAAAGGAAGAAGGTATCCACCAGGAATATAGTCATAATTCTGTTCCTCTGAAATGGAAACTGAAATTTTCTCCCCATCATTGTGGGCTCGTTATGCAACCCCCTCCTCCGCAAAAAAAGACAAAACACAGTTACTAAGCTGGGTCTGATGATGGACCTCAGCTGCCAGAAATAAAAATACGTTTGCTATGCAAACGAGGGCAAAGAGAAATACATTTGGAACTCAGGAGAGTCACAGACACATTTTTGCCCAATAGTATTGGTTGATGGAAAACCAAAATTGTAACAACATAATTAACAAAAGGATGGGGCCAGGTGCAGTGGCTCATGCCTATAATCACAGCACTTTGGGAGGCCAAGGTGGGTGGATCACCTGAAGTCAGGAGTTTGAGACCAGCCTGGCCAACATAATGAAACTGCATCTCTACTAAAAAATAAAATTAAAAAAAAACACACAAAAATTACCCAGGCATGGTGGGTGCCTGTAATCCCAGTTACTCAGGAGGCTGAGGCAGGAGAATCCCTTGAACCTGAGAGCTGGAGGTTGCAGTGAGCTGAGATGGTGCCACCGCACTCCACTTGAGCAACAGAGCAAGACTCTGTCAAAAATAAAAAATAAAAAAAAAAAAAGAAAGAAAGAGAAAAAGAAAAGGATGGAAAGGAGTAAGACTTGGCAGGAATGAAGTTTTGGCCTGATTAAATAACCTCTCTAGCATGCTGACAGAAAGTAAAAGAAATAAACATTTGAAAAAGGCAACTGTAATTACCAATTAAGATTACATAATAAGCTTTTTAAAAAATTATTATTAATGGGGGCGTTTCTCCACAACCTTCTATGAAAAATACTAGTAGTGGCTCTATTTACAAATTCTAGATATATAACAGGACTAATACCATCCTGCAATGATGCAATAGCAGATAAGATGTTATGTGCTTCTTTTCCTGGGACACAAACTTTTAATTTGAATAACAAGAATATTCTTATGTTCTTTGACTTTTTCTTGGGTATGACTACTATGAAACCCCAGCAAATCAAATGAAGGGAGGAAGTGAGTGCATGGAATTTATTTTCTTATCTCCCATGCATCTAAATTATGTGAGTTTGGCTTTGCCCAACCCAAAGCCACTGCTTCTATTTCTGCAAAACATTTACAACATTCTCTCCTAGTTTCAGGTGAGTGCTGTGTCCCCTTCCCCCTTCGGCTGCTAATGGCTAAACCATTACAAGCCATGCTTTGTGGCATTTACCTTGTTCATGATAAGGGGCCCCTTCATAGCTGAAACCTCCTTGAATTACTCCCTTTTAAATGTGCCACCTTTCTTCAGTTGTGATATTGACACTGATTTATACAACTAACTTACAATTTTGTTAAGGAGACATGAGTTATACACATGACACATTGAGGAAAAAATATACATATATGTTTGTGTGTATATACATGCATGCTAAGGGCCAAATTGAGAAAATTGAGTGTAAACTCCAAGTTCTTTTTTTTTTTTTTTTTAAAGATAGAGTCTCATTGTGTTACCCACGTTAGAGTGCAGTGGCATGATATTGGCTCACTGCAACTCTGCCTCCAGGGTTCAAGTGATTTTCCTGCCTCAGCCTCTCAAGTAGCTGGGACTACAGGTGCTCACCACCACTCCCAGCTAATTTTTGTATTTTTATTAGAGACGGGGTTTTACCACGTTGGCAAGGCTGATCTCGAACTCCTGACTTCAGTTGATCCGCCCACCTCGGCCTCCCAAAGTGCTGTGATTACAGGCGTCAGCCACCATGCCCGGCCCCACTGTAAACTCTAAGTTCTATGAGATTTGAAGGTACAAAGATACCCTGTTGGCTAAAGTCAATACTCTAGATTTCTAAGAAACAGGTTCTGTCATAGGTGCTGAAGTATGTGTGTCCAGTACTTCCCAAGAGTAAGCCTGACCCAAATTTGAGTATGCTTTTCAAGAGAAAAGAGGCATCACATACTCTCATTTATTTTAGAGTGATATATGATTAATGTTCTTCCCCATAAAAATGCTAATGTAGCAAAACAATCATATAGAGAGTCTTGCGACTTTCTTCAGGTGGAAATATAAAGCTACCTGGAATGGGAAGGAGGTAAACAAAAGAATCTTTAATATGCATTTGCTCAACAGTCATCCTGGATAAGGCACAAGCTTCTTTAATTGCAACTAATGGGCACATTTGCTCATGGATTGAAACTTCCTATGTTAATTATATCATATTAATTACAAAGAATTTATTTTTACAAATGGTGTTTCATTCCAATTTAGTGTAGGTTTGGCTCTTCATCGTTTTTATTGCTCTGATTTAGAAAATCTCACTGCAGAGCAGATGGAGTTTTCAGCACATGTGGTTTTATATCACAGACACTTAAAAACATAGCCACAACACGAAGCACTTCCACAATACTGAGATACAACCATTGTGTTTAGATTAATGTGCTATTGTAAAAAGCAAGTTGATTTTTTTCCATTTTTAGTTTATCAGTTTAGACCAGTAGGATTTCCTGAGGATGCTACTTGCAGCTCTGCAGGCCTGTGTTTGATTTTTTTTTTTAATTTTCTGCATTTCACTGTCAAATTCCTTGAAAGAATAGTCTGTATTCATAACCTTCTCACTCCCCATTTACACCTCCATCCACTGCAGTCTTGGATTTGGCCCCACCAATTAAATGATTTTACTCCTGTCAAGGCCATCAATGATCTATGAGCAAATCCAACAAAAACTTGGGAATCCTTTCCTTGTTTGGCCTTTGGAGACTCAGCACTTCTGATAACCCTACCTTCCTGTGATTCCCATGCTGCAGCCCCATAGATGGCACTGAGTAAGTGCTCAATAAATATCTGTTGAATCAATGATGAAATGAATGCAACTTCATGTCGCCAAAAGATATTAATGTGAAACAAACATGAATGTGAAAATAGGCATTTTGCCCTGTTTTATTTCAACACAAAAGTGTAACAATCAGAATCTTCTGGTAAGAATGTTACTTATCTTGTGAATTTTTCCTCACCTTTTAATTCTTGTCATTCTTGAAGACCAACACAAGGACCGTGTCTTCTATGAAGCACCTGACATTCCTCCATCCAATCAGACTTAGTTCTACTTATAATCCTATTTAGTATGTGAAATAAATAATATTTATATGTATATTTACTATGCTCCAAATGGTTCCCAATACAATAGTTGTTTATCACTGCACTAAGTTGGAAATACCCGAGACATGGAAACCCTTATTTCTCATTGTATTGCTCTTAGACAATGCCTGGCAGATATATTTGCTCCACAGTTGTTGGATTAATTTTAAGGAATAATCCCTTAAATATTCAAGGTTCTAAAATATATTTGTAAATCACTTAAGCATATTAATTCTATGATTCTATATGCTTAAATAATTGAAAGTAAGAGTTATTTTTTTCCTATTTAATAGATGAAATGCTTTATGGAAATTTTCAAAGCGAAGTTGGTAACTGTAAACTTTCTTTTTAGTAACATTTAAAAATTTTTTAAAGTAAAACTTTGACCTGATATCTTATTTAATTACATTGCTATGTTAAATACAGCAATTTATGTGAATAACATTATATGTGTTTTGTGCGAATTATATTTTAAATAATATTTTTAGTATTTTTAGTAGAGACAGGATTTTGCCACATTGCCCAGGCTGGTCTTGAACTCCTGGGCTCAAGTGATGCACCCACTTTGGCCTCTCAAAGTGCTAGGATTGCTGGCATGAGCCACAGCACTGGGTACGTCTTGGTTTCTGAGTAAATGATTAGATACACAAACATTGTGATGATTAAATCACATACACGTGCAGCATTTCCTAGTTATCTGCAACATAGGAGCCCAAAGTATGGCAAAAACCATAATTTTTCCTTTCCTCTTTGGAATGTGTCAGACCCACAGCATCATTACAAAAGTTTGTATTACCTGTTTGTTCTGCTCTCCACAACCCTTCCTGTTTTGAGCATTTTCTTATTTTTCTGACTTCACTGTTTAAAATGCATTATATCTTATATTGCTTTACTTTCTTTAGGAACTAAACAATACTAGAAATAGAGACAAAGATTCTCAAAACTGACACTTTTAAGGACACTATTTAGTGACTAGTTGGGAGCAGCAGCTACTCTTACAGATTGGCCTGGTCTTAAAAGATGAAGACATGCCCTTAAAGCTTACTGTAAAAACAATTTGTTGTCTTTTATGTGACTCTCTCATCTTTTTCAAATGACATTCACAAAAGGTAAATTTCAATTTTAAAAAAGTTGAAATGTTACATGTTACTTTCTGTGTCTCCCACACATGCTAACGTAGATTGTAATTGACTCCTGCAAAGTAATAAGAAGGAAATCTCCACAACAGAGTATCACACATATAATGTTCAAATTACATGCATTCCCCAGACAATATCACTGTGTTTCAGTGAGTGCATTAAAGGGGAAAAAACGGTCTGGAGCCTGGGAGCTCCTGGCACGTTCCACAAGCAAAGTGATAGTGGGAGGGTAAGGTGCACGTAGAACTCTTGAAGCAGAGGCTGGAGATAGCAGTCAAAATAGTGAGGGAAAATCAATAATATCTGAATAGCTTACATCCCTCTGCCAAACCTTAACATTGATGTCATGGGTAGGGTTCCTTCTCCTGGAAATGCAGTGAGGATTGGGGTAAGTCCATGGACAGTCGGATGAGTCTTTGGCTGAGGAAACAGATACTGAAATCTGACAATTTAGGTCCCAAAATGTGTGCTGTGTCTTGGGGAACAGGGAAGGACATCCTCCTATAACAAATAGAGTAGACTAGTGACTAAGCCCTGGCTTTAGAAACAAAAGACACATTCAAATGGTGGCTCTCCCACTCATTAGCTCTGAGGCCATGTCTAAATCACTGATCCTCTCTGAGTCTTGGTTTCTTTTTTAAATTTTTTCTTTGGAGACATGGTCTCACTTCTGCTACCCAGGCTGGAGTGCAGTGGCATGATCTTGACTCACTGCAGCCTCAACTTCCTGGCTTAGGTAATCCTCCCACCTTAGCTTCCAGAGTAGGGGGAGCCACAGGCATGCGCCACCCCACCACTCCAGGCAGTTAATTTTGTTTTTGTTTTTGTTTTTGTTTTTTTTGAGACAGAGTCTCACTCTGTCGCCAGGCTGGAGTGCAGTGACACGATCTCGGCTCTGTAACCTCCGACTCCCTGGTTCAAGTGATTTTCCTGCCTCAGCCTCCCAAGTAGCTGGGATTACAGGCGCCCGCCACCACGCCCAGCTGATTTTTGTATTTTTAGTAGAGACAGGGTTTCACTATGTTGGCCAAGATGGTCTCAATCTCCTAACCTCATGATCTGCCCGCCTTGGACTCCCAAAGTGCTGAGGTTACAGGCATGAGCCACCATGCCCGGCCTTTTTTTTTTGTATTTTTAGTGGAGACAGGATTTTGCCATATTGCCCAGGCTGGTCTTGAACTCCTGCCTCATTTGATCCACCCGCCTCAGCCCCTCAAAGTGCTAGGATTGCTGGCACGAGCCACAGCACTGGGTACGTCTTGGTTTTTCAGTAAATGATTAAATACACAAACATTGTGATGATTAAATCACATACACGTACAGCATTTCCTAGTTATCTGCATCATAGGAGCCCAAAGTATGGCAAAAACTATAATTTTTCCTTTCCCCTTTGGAACGTGTCAGGTCTACAGCATCATCACGAAAGTTTGTATTACCCGTTTGTTCTGCTCTCCACAACCCCTACAAACAGTTTACTCTCAGACCAAATACATAGATTTTTATTCTTTAGTTAGGAAAATTACCATATTTGTCAGAAAATGGTCTCTAATTTCTCTCCTTAAAATTTCCTTAAAAATGTAATGCCCATAAACCTGTATGAAGCCTTTTCAATAGGACAGAGACCCAAGTCATCGTAATTCGGGTTGGAGCAGCACAATAAGCATGATCTACATTGAGTATACCCTCAGTTGACTGAAAAGTTCATCGATATTACAGACCACCTTTTGTCAAGGTTGCATGTCAGTACGTGGTTCAGTGCCCACATTGATGCTAAACTAGTCTTCTCTTCCCTGAAACCCAATGCTCCTCATTAATGTTTGCTCACTATGTCTGCCACCACTACTTACTAGTGACCCGAACCAGAAGACACAGAATCATCCTTGACTTCTTATCATTCACCCCATCTGCTTAGCCACTAAGACCTATATATTTCATTGTCTCATCAGTTTTAGAATCTTTCCTCCTTTTCACTGCTTTAACCCTAGTTCCATTGCTCATTATCTCTTGATAGAACATAGAAGAAGCCTTACAGACGCTCACTGTCTCTTTCCACCATTAGACCCCAGGTTCCCACTGTGGCAAAAACAATCTATTCATATGGAAGATCCAACCTTGTCACTCCCTTACTTGAAAAGTCCTATTAGTTTTCCTAATAAATGGTAGAAAAATAATTGAAATTCCAAATCATGGATAGAGGTCACTATCCCTTGGTTCTTGCTATCTTCCTTTATCTCAAATTTTATGGCCCAATTATATCACGGAGAATTTTCCCTAGGGACACACTTGTGAGTTTCTGCAAATTGTTACATCTGCTTAGATTTTTCCTTCCTTATTTCTTCTCATGCGTAACACTTGTTAATTGTTCAGGCTTGACTCAGATGCTCTCTCTCTCTTCTCTCTCTTTCTCTCTCTGTCTCTCTCTCTTGTTTTAAGAGGTAAGGATCTCACTCTGTTGCCTAAGCTGGAGTGCAGGGGCCTGGATCATAGCTCACTGCAGCTTTCAACTCCCGAGCTCAAGCAATCCTCTCTTATTAGCAATCCTCTCTCTTCAGCTGGGAACACAGGTGCATGCCACCACATCTGGCTAAGTTTTTAAATTATTTAGTAGAAATGAGAAACTTGCTTTG
This sequence comes from Chlorocebus sabaeus, assembly GCF_047675955.1. NCBI lineage: Eukaryota > Metazoa > Chordata > Mammalia > Primates > Cercopithecidae > Chlorocebus > Chlorocebus sabaeus. The sequence goes on from NC_132913.1 coordinate 15,859,996, forward strand.
TTGCCTAGGCTGGTATGGAACTCCTGGCTTTGAATAATTCTCCCACCTTGGCCTCCCAAAGCGCTGAGTGTACAGGCTTGAGCTACTGTGGTTGGCCAGGGTTTCTCCTTTAGAAAAATGCTTGCAAATCCCTAGAATGGTATCATTCCTTTGTTCTGCCATAGAATTATGTGTTGACTAAGATTCAACTACTTACCACACTGCATTAACACCTTTTCTTCATCTGTCAGGGTGTCACACAGTAACAATAATATTTTGAAGAAAAAGGACACGTCGTAGTCTTCGCACTTCAATTAACTCCTGCTGCCTAGATTGCCAGAACTAACCAGATTTTAAATGTGTTCTCCACCTGTTTATTAAATTCTGGGGGCCATCCCAGTCCCCTCCAGTAATGTATCTCTTTGAAATAGAAAAGCCAAATTTAGATTCTGTCACTCTCAACCAATAAACCCTCCTTACCTGTGTATTTCGTTTTTCTAATATACACTTTCACAGCATACTTATTGTTGATATTTTCGTGAAGCTCTCACTGCTCTTCACAATAAATTGTAGCCTCTAAAAATCTTATTTTATGCTGGCATGTACACAGAAATCTATTATAGGTATAAATATACATGTACACATATACATATAAATCTCAAGGGTCACTACATCTCTTCCTTAATAAATTAGCTCCACCTAACAAAATATTTCACATAAATATATAGTCTATCAGAGCAGTACTTTTTGCTCCACCTTTTATCTCAGCACCTAGACACCTATCTGGAATACAGTAGGCTTTCAATGATATTATTTGAGCGACAGAATGAATGAATGAATAATTGGTCTAAATTATTCACTTTTCTTATAGAATTAAAAATACCAATTCTGAAGTACAGAGATTATGTTTGCAAATACTGCCCATGAAATAAAATTCACTTTTTGAATGAGTCATAGCTTTATAATTTATAATAAAGTAGACTTACTTTCAATCTTGACATATTTTGCCAAAATCAGCCGAAGCGTCTGAAACATAGGTAATAAACTCAAACTTTGTGTCTTCCCCAGGCAATCTGTATCTAGAACTCAGCTGATAATTGGTATGTGATAAAAACTGGATAACTTTTCATCACCTGATTTATTTTTATATTCTCAGCTATTACTAAAACTTGATTCAATAGATATTGAAAATAATCTTTTATGTGGGTTTTATTTTGCTCCTTCTGTAATAGCTTATAAAGTGTGACAGAATGTCCCTAATAGAAATAACTAAAATCAGGTGGCCTTTCTTTTTTTTTTTTTTTTTTTTTTTTTTTTTTTTTTTTTTTTTTTTTTTTAGAAATAAAGGTTTCTGTTTCTTCTTTTCCAGAGAGTCAGAAAAAAATTCAGCAACTAATTCCAAAGTGATGTGAGGTAACCATTTACTTTCATTAGTTGTCCTCACAAATAATATCTATCTAACCTATATGTACATGTATATACCAAATGTGGAATCATATAAGTAGATGTAAATCACAACCACACAAAATATAAGCTCATGCAAAGATATGAAAGCGTGAGGGCAATTTTGAGAGGAAATGAGAAGAAATTGTTCTATAAGTATTGCTCCGGAATGAACAGATTTTTTTTTGGTAGATTTTGTATAAAAAGATGTCATTTGTTTCTTTTGAAACTAAATCTGATCAACTCACCTTCATATAACCAGTCAGCAATCCCATTAAAAATTATTTCTTCTTTTCCAGAAGATGTCAGTCGCAATGAACTGCTCTTTATATCAGGTTGATAGTAGATATTATTTTCAAAAATATAAATCTGGATCAGGAAACATGTGAAACACAAAAAACCCAACACGTTAGGATGCCGTTTGAAACTTTAGTATTACAGAATGATCACTGAATAGCCATGCTGTATTATTTACCGCTTCAAGTTGTTTTTATTTAAGGCATATGTTTTTATTGCTTTCAGTTATTAATGCCGTTTTCTGTTTTATTGTATCAATATCAAGTTGTCATTTGGAAATTCTATGGCACTTGGTATTGATGTTTTTAAATCCATATTTTTAGCAACAATATTTCAACTACTTAATAATTTCTCTGCATACCACAAAATTGGTTTGGCTTTGAGATAACATTTTGCATACTCAAGAGACTGATAACTGTAACTATAAGCCATTTTAGTAATGCCAGCTGACTGTTTGAAGAGCTTCAATTTGGGGTCTTTACTTTTACAAAAATGCATTTGGTGATCAATAAAATAATCTCTAGATAATCTCTCTGATTCTATCCAGCTCAGCTCACAGATTCACTAATGGTAGAAACGATAATAAAATTCCTTTGAACTGATAAGTAGAACACAGCTTCCATTGCACTAGTCTTGGCAACTCTTTGGTAAATAGCACAGCAATAATAACCTTGTAACTGAGAGTTCCAGAAAGAGTTTTAATTTGAACATATCACAGAGTCTGCCAAAATAATGTCACCAATAGCCCCAACAACAGGAACAAACTAAATAAGTCAGGATGTGCCTATGATATAGATAATTTAGGATAAAATTTTTTATAATTCACTTTGCAATGTCTTTAATGCCCAATATTTGAAACTGCTGACCCATGTGGTATTATAACCTTCCACAGAACCATGTTTCTGTGGTTAGGGGAAGTAGAACATTGTCCAGGGCAAGCCAAATTGCTGTTTAGACCAAATATTCTACTAAGAAGGTGAAAGATGGCATAGGGCCCGTATATCTTAGCATGCTATAGAATCAATACACAATAGCGAATAGAGAAAACACAAGAACTTCCAAAACAATTGTCTGAATAATTACGAGGCCCTAGGTTTTAAATCTTGGTGTGCACAGTGACAAAAGCAATTTTAATATCTAGAACATTTCATGGATATTCTATTTTAATTCTGGTGATTTAACAAGCATTTACAGGTGGGTGTATTTAATTATTAATTCCACCACTACAACAGGATCTTTTTTATATCACAGGTGAGAATCTCAGTGTCAGAGTAAGAATACAAAAATAAATAAAAGCAATGAAAGGAGGGTACTGCAGGGTGCTTAAAAGCATGGGCTTTATAGCCAGGCAGCCCAAATTTAAAATCCTAATGACCGTGATAGCATTCTTAACCTTTCTAAATCTCAGTCCTCTACTTTATAAAATGGGAATAATACTCACACATACCTTACAGATCTGTGGTGAAGCATAAATGAGATGATGAATACAGAATAAAGAACACATTGGGCTATTACTAAAAGCAGGGTGGCCTGTATACAAGATAACCTGGTTCAGAATGTTAAGAGTTTTGGAGGCAACAAACCCTAAGTCAAAATGAAAACTCTACAGCTTTAGCTGATATGTAAATCATCCCAATGTTTGGCTAGTAGAGTACACATTATATTAGTTAAATATGTATTAGGAGTAGCAGCAGAATAGTAGCAGCAATAGTGGTAGTATTAATAGTAGGAAGGCAGGGGACATGGAGGAGGAGAGAGATATTAACAAATGAGATTTATTGCTTTCACCTCAGTTAGAAAGTTCTCAGGTGAGACAGTGAAACAGGAAATAAGCTTATTATTGAAATTACGTGGATCACACTTAGGCAAAAGTTTGAGAATTACCTCTCAGGTTCCTTAACACTGGATAGAAGTTGGATTTAATGATTTTCACGATCCCTGACAACTGAGAAAAAATATGAACTTTGTTCTAGCCAACTGAAGCATAAGCTTTACACCTTTCTGATACTACATCCTCTTGCTTTTCACAAACAGTATACAACACAGGTGCACAACGTTTTCCTTACTTGAAGGAAATGCCTTTCCTGTGTCTGAACTTTCTAGTAGGACTGGTGAGTCATAACAACACAGAAGATGCACACATGGTCTGCTCAGCACCTGTTGCTCTTATTAGGAGGGGAGGTGACCTCACCCAAAGTAATATGGTTCAAAATTCTCAGCTTTCTGAAGGAAATACAATGTAAGTCAAAATAATTAATAAAACCTCCACGACTTCAACAGATGTAAAAATTATCCAAAACTATTGACCAGTAATTACATTTATATTTGACAGATTGGATGATATTCAGAATCCATATGAAACTGACATCTGCTTCAATGTAGAAAAACAAGCAATATGGAATCAGAATTTTAATGCCATGCCACGGAAAGCTGTAATACGAGAGAATGTCCACAAGATGTTTTCTTCAGTGGATGAAAAATAAGTAGCTGTCTTCATGAAAATGTGCATTTTTAATATCCTAATCCCTTTTCAATTATCAAGGTTTATCCTTTAGTTGTAGTTGTTTCAAACAATAATTGAAAACTCTAACTACTACCTTAACAATTTGAGAGCTGCAAGTATTCCCAGGTATTGTCTGAGCATTCTGATGAAATTAGACTGGATCCAAATGACAATCATCAAGGGCTGAATTTAGATTTAAATCACACTGAAAATATGACACACACTAATGCTATTTATCCTAATGTTATTGATTAAACTGCCACAACATTTTATACTATTATTTTCTTCAGTGAGTCAGCTGATATGGTTTAGATCTATGTCCCTGCCAAATCTCATTTTGAGATGTAATCCCTAGTGTTGGAGATGAGGCCTGGTGGGAGGTGTTTAGGTCATGAGCATGCATCCCTCACAGCTGGGTGCTGTCCTCACAATATTGAATGGGTTTGTGTGAGATCTGGCTGTTTGAAAGTGTTTGGCGTTCCACCACCCAACTCTGTCTTACTTCTTCTCTAGCCATGTGATATGCCTGCTCCTGCTTCACCTTCTGATATGAGTAAACACCCATGAGGCCTCCCCAGACGCCGAGCAGATGTGTATGCCATGCTTGCACAACCTGCAGAACCTTGAACCACTTAAACCTCTTTTCTTTATAAATTACCTAGTCTCAGGTGTTTATAGCAGTGCAAGAACAAACACCACCTAAGCAGCATAGCAAATAAAAAGGGAAAGCTATTTGATGACTTAACTCTTCAATTTGCAGAGTCAGCCAACTTCCCAGTCTTTCAAAGTCAATGGTCTTACTCTACCCATAAAATAACTCAAAATGGGTAAAGTCACCACACACACACACACACACACACAAAAGAAAAAAAAAAAAAGAAAAGAAAAGAAAATAGAAGAACAATTGAAATACTACGTACTGCATTATGCCAAGTTAGGAAATATGTAATAAACGTTTCAAGGGATATTCGAATCCATGTGTTAGTCAATGTTGCTCATTAACAAATGATTAGACCCAATATACATCACTGCTGGGCAGAAGTCTTTAAGAGCCAACTTTTACTTTGCCACCTTCTCTTCTGCCACAACTACTACCAAATGTACCAGATGCTGGATTTCTGGATGAACAGCCATTAAGCAGATTCTCTCCACACCCACAAGCAACTTGTGATGAGCATGTAGCAAGAAATGAACATTTGATATTAAAGCTTATTAAGATCTTGAGGTTGAGCTCAATCACGGTGTAAATTAGCTTACTGTGAGTGATTCAACCTGTCACAATGGCTGATGCAAACAAAATTTTAGCCATCTTAAAAGAAAATAAAAACACAAAATAAAAGAAACATAATTAAACATTAGACCTGTTTTGGCTGAAATATTACCGAAAAGCTATTCTGCATTCAATGATTTGAGTACCTTTCATGACAACTTTAAATGAGAAAATGGTGAATCACGGAAAAATCTCCACACATGATAATGGTTTGCAAAGATCTGTACAGTTACAGTGGAGTTGAGATAGCATTTGCATTCATTCTACCATGGCTTGCTTTCTGGGAAATAAAATTGTAATTAAGAAAGTATCCCAGATAATGCCTATTGGTGGCAGGGATGCAGTGAAAACTGCCCTTTTCTAATTTAGTTGTAAAATTATAATGTGTTATGGCCATGTGGGAATATAATATGGCAATTGCAAACTTAACATATTCCATCTCACCAGCAATCCTAAACCTGGGACCTTGCTGTGTAGAAAAACAAAACAAAACAACAACAACAAAATACACCAACCTGTAGAGAAAAATGAGCAGTGATGTTCATTTCAGCCAAAAGAGTCACAGTGAAAACTCATCATAATTGAATTGAATGCCTGGACAGATTACTATTCATCCACACCATATAAGAACATTCATGATTTGAAGAGAATAAATTTGTGCTTGGAAAAAAAAAAAAAAGTTGACTTGGAAAATTTTCATTGAGATATCGTCAAGTAACAAAAGCAAGAAAGAAAACCAAAGGAAAACAAAAACAACAAAGAATTCAGTGTGAGCCCATTTTCATACACCAGACAATGACAATACTAACTTAAATTTATACTATCAGTAATCTTACTGACACATACACATTGGATGTTGTCTGTTGGTACTCAGCCGCACTCCTGACCCTCTATGTTTTTTATTACTGGGGGTGGTTAGAAGCCTGAAATGTACATTTCTAAGACTTTCTTGCAAAATAGTCTTCTTAGCTTCTTTGCTAGTTGGCTTCTAGCTACTTTCTGCAGAAAAGGAGAGAGCTACCAGTCACAGACTGGAAGCATCTGGAAGTGGCTCTGGCACACCAGCTTCAGCAATAGCACCTCAGTGGCAATGGAGATGGCAGTGTAAGCTCCTGGGTCCTGCCTTGATAATAGCAACATGTGTTTATCGGTTCTGCATACCACCACTTTGGCCCCACCAGCCTTTACAACATTGTGACAATTATCTGTATTAAATCTCTTCTATGTGAATCACTAGAGTAATAACTGTTTTCCTGTTTGGAAACCCTTACTGAAACTGTACAAAAATGTATGAATATAGTTGCTTGGACAGTATAGTCATGCACTGCATTACAATGTTTTGGTCAGTAACAGACCATGCACGTGAGGGTGGTCCATGAAACTATAATACTCTATTTTTGCTAGATCTTTTCTACGTGTCTGTATGTGTGACACAAACATACATACCATTGTGTTGCAGTTGCTCACAATATTCAGTACAGTAACGTGCTTTGCAGGTTTCATAGCTTAGGACCAATAAGCTGTACCATATAGTCTATTCATAGTAGGCTATACAAAATACGTGTGTATAGGTATACCCTATGATGTTCACACAAGGACAAAATTGCCTAACAACACATTTCTCTGAACCTATCCCCATCATTATGTGATACATGACTGTATTTTACAAATACATGAAAGCATGGGGAGACTATAGAAGGACCTGTGTTTGCCTTTTAATATGGATGGATGTACAGTGGGGCACAGAAGTGGAAAGCAGACAGTCAAACAGAAAAGACTAAGAAGCTAGTGTAAAAACTTTAAAAAATCGTCTGTGTGGTAAGAACACAACATGAAATCTACCCTCTTAAATTTGTAAGCGTACAATGCATTATCGTTGACTGCAGGTATAATGTTGTCCAGTTGATCTCTAGAGTTTACTAATCTCACTTGACTGAAATTCTGTGCATGTTGATTAGTAACTTCCCATTTTTTCTTCTCCCTCAGGCCCTTGCAACCACCATTTCACTCTTAAATTCAATGTATTTGACTATTTTTGATTCCTCATAAAAGGGGAATCATGCAGTATTTGTCTTTCTGTGCCTGGCTTATTTCACTTAGCAAAATGTCTTCAAGGTCCATCTATGTTGTTGCATATTGCACAATTTCCTTCTTAAAGGCTGCATAGTATTCCATTGCATATATATATAGCACATTACCCATTTATCTGTTGATGGACATTGAGACTATTTCTACTTCCTGGCTATTGTGAATAGTGCTGCAATGACCATAGGAGTGCTGATAACTCTTTGAGATTCCAATTTCAATTATTTTGAATAAATACCCAGAAATAGCACTGCTAGATCATAAGGTAGTTTTATTTTTAATTTGTTGAGGAACTTTCACGCTGTTTTCATGTAGTACCTGGATTATTTTGTATACTGAACAGTGTACGGGAGTTCCAATTTCTCCATATTTTTACCAACACTTTTTCTTTTTATAATAGCTGTCTTGACAGGTGTGAAGTGATATCTCATTGTGGTTTTGATTTGCATTTCCCTGATGATTAGTCACTGCACTTATTGCTGTACATGACTTCTACAAGTTTATGTATGTAAATTATACATGTTTATGAATAAAGTACCAACGTTAATTTTAGTGATGATATACATATGATGATGTAGTTGCGCTAAAGGTTCAGTTTGCACAAAATCATAGGGCAGCTTGAATGCTAGATCACATAGTTAGAACCTACTTTTTTCAGTTATTGACAAATTTAAATTTGTTATGAGCCATGAGTGTTTAATCAGCTTTAGGAAAGTACTGGGGAACATAATTGGTGATAGTTACGGAATAGGTGATGGATATGGGGGACTGCTGGCAGAAGAATGATTCAGATATTCTGCCTAATAGGAATTATAATTGGCAAAATGGAGTCATGATTCCTAACCTATGTCTTACATGTATATGCGTAAAATGTTTGTGAATTCCAATGTCAATGTTTTAGTATCTCCCACTTAAATCCTTCTAAGGTTCATCCTCCAGAGTCAACCACTGCAGTTCTTTTTAGCACTGGTTTCATATCCTTCAAAACATATGAAGTTCTCACCTTTTTCCATGCCTAATAGAACTTGAACATTCCAGCAACCATATCCTCAGCTCCTTTTGGCTCCTGGCCCACCACCCATATTCCAGCCTTACCATAGCCCCTGACAAAACATGTGCTTCAAAATTTATCTGGAACCTTAGGCCTTTTGTTTTACGAGGTAAAAATTGGATTTCATTATTTTTTTTAGTCATGCAGTTTATAAATGTCTTTAAGAACACATTTTAGAATAAACTAAATATTTGTCTTTAAATTTGGTGTAATATTGTCTTGGAAATAAATGAGACACATGGAAATTCTTCAGTGAAATAGAATCACTATTAGGTTTCTATTTCACATAGAAACCTCCCACATGCTATATTTTATTTCAATAAATAAAAAAGTATTATCATATAGACTTTATTAAAACATATAAGTACATTTATAGTTATCTTTTATCAGAGAAAGGTATTATAAGAATAAGACACCTTGAATTCCATCACATACATAGGATGTTGCAAAATCTTTAAATCTGTTTAATAAATATAAATTTTTGAAATATTTAAGACATAATTTTAAATGGATCATTGAATATTGAAAAAAATATTTCCTCCTCTAAGCAGTATGCTACATTTTATTCTGGAAACCATTTGGAGGAATTACTCTTTAAAATCTTGATGTATAAACTGATAAATGAAAAGTGCTTATTTTGATTTATATCATTTAGATTCTTTTGGTAGCATGAATGAATATAAGCAAACACACACAAAATATTTTGGTATTATAATTAGAATGGCTAAAATGAAAAAGAGAGCCACTCATAAGTGTTGTCAAGGATGTGAAGCAATTGGAACTCTCATGAACTGCTGGTGGAAGAATAAATCGGTACGATCAAATTGTAAATCCTTTTAACAGTTCTTACCAAAGCAGAGCATAGGACTGACTCAGCAACTCCACTGTAAGGTATACACCTAACAGAAACAGATATAGGTAGATAGATAGATTTCTGTATCTGTGCTTTCTGTATCAAAAGACACATGCGAAAATGTTCTTAGTAATGCTATTTGTGATAGTCAATAATGATTACCCTTGCGGGTAGATAGTAACTGGTCGATGTCAGAATAGAGGTTTTTCAATTGTGTGAACAATGTTCTGTTCCTGCTCTGGGCACCATGCACATGGAAGCATTCACAAGGATCAGTCCTGTACATTTTGTTGCATGCATGCTAATATAAACTTAAAACAAAAGGAAAAATGTTATATAGAATATATATTAGCATTTATATTTCATTAAGACTATTACCATAAAGACTTATCAAAATTTACTGAAAGCCACAATGCAGCATTCAACTTTACTTTTTATAAAATTCTGTTTCCGTAATTTGTCAGTATACAATAAATTGTGTGTGTCCATTTATATAATGCAAAGCAAAGCTAGGACTACAAGTTAAACAGTTTGATTACCTCTGACATTTTGGCCTTAAATAAATCTCTCTGTTGGTTATAAAGTGCTGCTTTCATATCTCTACAGAACCATCTCTGAGACAGAACAACTCATTCAAATCACTCATGTCACCTTTGCATCAGTACCTGACATTCTAGAAATAGAATCACTATCAGGAAACTATTATCCCTTGACATTTGCAATTATTCATATCAGGAAGCCCTTCCAAAGAGTTCTTATTTCTTAAAACCTTTGCAGCACTTTATGCATTTTCAAAGAAATGAAATATGTCCCTTTGTCTTAAATTCATAATTATGTAAGTCACTTATCAGTCCTAAAGCCATATCTTTTAATCCATGCTTTTTAGGAGAAAAATGGATACCAGACAAAAGTTAGCAAAAAGACCAACTCCAATAAATGGAATATAAGGAATATAATAACAGACTTTTTCTTGGCTATGTCAGTTCATAAAACTTATTTAGCAGAAGAGGAGACCTTGTGATGAATAAATCATTTTGGTAATTGCAAACATTAAGAAAAATATTTACAGGCCCCAAGAAATAAACTGGAATCCACAGGAGACAAACGGTCATCAATATTATAACTGTTATTTAAAAATCCCTTATATGTTGATTCATGTGGGTCAAAGTGCTAGAAGATGGTTTTATCTAGTCATTGCATATCCATTTTCTTCTCTACCCAACTTTCTGCTTTTTCACTTTTCCTTTACCACCCCATTGTCATGCTTTATTTTCCTTCTTCAAGCCCATTATCATGTAGCAAATATGTATCAGGCACCTCCTATGTGCTAGACCCTGTGCTGAGCCTTAAGGTTATAAAGATTAAAAAAATAGAAGATCTTATATTCTAATGTGACTTTTCATTACAAATATACACAAATTAATATAGATATGGAAAATAAGGAAAAATAAAACCAATGGATGAGGGCATTAATTTAGCAGAAAATGTTACTGCCTAATATGAGTGATTGCAGTAGAACTCAAAATGGAAAATAAAAATAAAAGCAAGATTTTTAGTAAAGAAAAAAGTACAGAAAAAAAGAGATCTAAGAAATGTAGAAATAGTCAGTAGCGAACTAAATGACAACTATATTATCTGAAAGATAACTTTTTTCATGGTTCTGTAGAAAAATGAAATGTCTATCAGGAGACATGAGATCTCATCCTGACAATGTCAATTGCTCTTTGTAATATTTGGGCAATCATGTTACTTCATCTCTCTGAGTCTGTTTTCTCATTTGTAAAAATGCGATATTAATACTTCTCATGGTTGTCCACAGGTTTAAATAAACTAAAATCAGGTCATGGACATTGGTCAGTGTACCCATACATAGATGTTTGATTTTTTTTTTTTAATTGCTGGAAGCTAGTGGTAAGTAATTTGCCACAAAATATAAAATACATAATTATAATTTAGAAAGAATCAAACATTTTTATCCAGTTACCCTGAAAATACGTATATGCTTTAAAAGATGGTAAATTAATGACCACACACCCATTTTCTCTATACTAGCTACCTACTATACATTTTTTTCCTCTTATTTGGCTACTCTACGTCTGACTTCCCTTTCTATTTTGGAGGATCCTTGTATTATGTGAGTATGCATGGGAAGTGTAACTCAATCTTTAATCATAAGACAAAATCCAGATAAAATATCCTTAGGTCGTGCCCCTACCCTGGACCCTGAATTTTGAGAAAATAAAACTGTAATTGAAAAGTTATTCACAAAAGCAACAGCAGACCCTCAGTATCCAGCAAGGGTGGTGTGGTTCATGCCCATTAATGTGGCTTCCAGTTGCAGCATCCTAATCAGATTTTCCTGAACACATTCCTATGTTCAAAAATGTGTGGGCCCTCCTAACTCCTGTTCATCTTCCAGTTCTGAAATTCCAACTTTCTCTTTGATTCCGAGAGCTTATAGATATATTTTTAATGAGTTCATTTTCTCTTGAAGTAAGCCTGAGTCTATTTCTGTTGCTTACTCCCAGGCATCCTAATTAGAAGGTGGCATGCAACAGTTTAACTTCCAAAGCCTCAATGTTAAGAAAGTCCTTCACTGTCATTTCTGTTGGTAGTGAGCTGAATTAACTACTCTTTTTCCTAGGTGGGTGTCCCTCCCTCTCATTCATCCAAAGATTAACAACAGGGATCTTGCATATGCATTTCAGCCTCTGACATTAAAATAATTTGTTTTTACATTTGTATTGTAACTCTTTGTATTTCAAATGGGGATTCCAAAATTCTTGTAAAAAATTCCATAAAGAATGAGGGACACTAGAAGAAATTCTCATATGCTTATCAATAGGTTTGTGCCTAATGCTTTTCCAGTTTATGGGCATGCTGATAAGAAAACAAATTGAAAAATGCAGAAGGTGGAACCAGACTTGGTTATCTCCCATGCACATTTTTCCCACAGCTCTTGACTTTTTATACTACTTCATGAAATTTCAAGGCATCTTTGGCCACAAATGAATAAATATTGTTTTTTTTTTTTCAATACAGAAACATCCAAACATTTTTTACTATATTCTTCAAACACAATGTATACCAATAAAACAATCATAGAAAAGCGAACTTGGTTCCAAAATGCCCATGTCCAGAATTAACGTATTCCTTTTAGTATTCTTATGAACTTAAATTTAATTGAACCAATGATGACTGAGGATGAGAATCACTTAAATTCAAGCATAACATAGGATCCAGAATAAAAAGCAGTTAGAATACTTCCCTGAGTCTTTTTCTCCTTATAAGATTCTATAGAATTGGCTATCGCTTGTACTTCAGTTAATCTGTCTGTTACAATGGGATCCAACTACATACTACCTACGATGTATACATGACTACATCACAATATACCCTAATCACTTTTAATTTGGGGGTGAAAAGTATGTCAAAAAGTATTCAACAGAGTAATTTCTAATTATCAGTAATTCATGTTGGGTTGTTTGCAATAAATTATTCCCTGTTGTTCCTCCCTTCAGTTCTAACTGCATTTTCCAATATAACAAAAGAGAAACTGTCTGCTAGTGTTTTCATTGATATTGTCCAATTCAATGACACCAACAATATTGTATTACTACACGTTCCACAAAGAAGAAAAACCAAACTCTTGAGGCTGAAATTACCAGCAAAGTATATGGTTTAGAATGGATCTCTTAATCCATCTATAAGGCAGCTTCTGGCTTAGCGAACCGCATTCACTTGCCATTGCCTAAATATGAATCAATGTCTGTATTTGTATTATTTTCTTGTTCATTGGAGAAGACATTGATACACAAAACAAAAAAGCTACCTTGGTCAGAACAGCTAGGTAGACTTCCTGGAAAAAGAACATTTTTGTCAAATGTTAATGCCAAATGATATTGTAAGTTTCATATCATTTAAAGAAACGTGTAAATATATATTTGCTATTTGGAAGAAATACTTTTACAATGAATTAATAAAGAAAATGTAAAGATAAAAGAAAAAAGAGAAGTGTGCATGTATACAATTGTGCGGGTATGCACGGAGACATGAGGATTATACAGTTCACTCATTCCTATACAGTTTCACTGCAGTCCTAATGTGCCTGTGAAACAACAGCAACCAAGTCACAGCCCCTGTTGCTGAACAATTCATAGTTTAACATGAGAAAGACAAGGAAGAGCTAACAAATTTACCAAATATGGTATGGTATGTTTATAATATAGTGAAGCATAAAGTGTTATTGGAATCTGAGGGAAGGTCATGAAACAATCTGAATCTGGTTGAGAGACAGGAGGGTCAAAAAAAGGCTTCAGATGAACCATGGTATTTTAGCTGGGCCAACAAGTTCCAGTAGATTTTTCTTTTTATTTTCTTTTTATTTATTTATTTATTTATTTATTTATTTATTTATTTATTGAGATGGAGTTCTGCTCTTGTTGCCCAGGCTGGAGTGCATTGGTGCAATCTTGGCTTACTGCAACCTCCGCCTCCTGGGTTCAAGTGATTCTATTGCCTCAGCCTCCTAAGCAGCTGGGATTACAGGCATGCGCCACCATGCCTGGGTAATTTTGTGTTTTTAGTAGAGATGGGGTTTCTCCATGTTGGTCAGACTGGTCTCGAACTCCTGACCTCAGGTGATCCACCTGCCTCGACTTCCCAAAGTGCTGGGATGACAAGCATGAGCCACTGAGCCTGGCTTTTTATAAATTTTATTTTTTATTTTTATTTTTTTTTTGAGACAAAGTCTTGCTCTGTCTCCCAGGCTAGAATGCGATGGCACGATCTCGGCTCACTCCTACCTTTCCCTCTCAGGCCAAGAGATTCTCATGCCTCAGCCGCCCAAGTAGCTGGGACTACAGGTGCCCGTTGCCATGACTGGCTAATTTTTGTATATTTTTAGTAGAAACGGGGTTTCACCATCTTGACCAGGCTGGTCTTGAACTCCTGACCTCGTGATCCACATGCCTCGGCCTCCCAAAGTGTTGGGATTATAGGCTTGAACCACCGTGCCCATCCAGTAGATTTTTCTAAGCAGAGAAAGGGCTATTCCAAGTAGAGAAACTAGTGTGAGGAAAGGCAGATCAAGATGACACATGTTGAAACTACTGTGTGTAGAAAGAACCCAAAGGAAAGAAAGGCAAATGTTAAGGCAAAGACATGTATGCTAGAGAAAGAGTGGGGTCAAGATACAAATGTAAAAGAAGTATTAGAGAACAAGAGAGATGCAGGGAAAATGCACAGAGATAAGAAGGAGACACTTTCTTTAAAATTGTTCACTGTTTTCTTTGATTATTCTGAAGAGCTCCACCTAAAAACTGGCTAGAAAAATACTGGTCCAATTTTGGAGATATAATGATGGATAAAGAGTCAAGACATTTAAAAATCATGATCCTAAGATCTTTCGTTTTATTTTTAATTAATCTGGAAATTATTTTCTTTGCATTCTGCTCTAGTGGAAAAACAGTAAGTGAATAGGATAGCAATAATCTCAACAATACTGTAATATAACAATTAAGGTAAAAGGATATCTCAAATGAACCTCCAAACACCTTTCCCATATGAATCTCCTACAGGTATTAATACAGTAAACAAACAACACGTGCTCAGTTACAATGGACTGTTTTTCACATCAGCCTTTGCTGGAAGGTGGGTGTGGTTCTGTGTGATACTTTAATGTTAGAATAGACTAACCTGAAATGAATAGAAGCAGAAAAGCAGATGTTGAGACAGCTAGACTTTACAGGAAAGTCCAAATTCAGTCTTCAGTGATGACTTGGAATCATAAGTCTTGAAAAGATTTAACGAGATTGGGGAGAAAATGAGCAGTGGGCTTCCGGGGCAGATGTCACCAGTGCATAAACATTCTGGCTTTATAAATGGACGATGGGATAAGAAGAGATTAAAAGAGATGATGGTTTGACATGAACTAACTTTCGTAAAAGTCTCTCTGAAGAGACTTTTGAAATTTCTGATAATGCAAAAGTAACTCAAAGAGGGGGGAAAAGGAAGAAGAAGATAAAAAGGAGAAAAATGAGAATTGAGGAAGTATACCCAGATAATAAGTTATTTGCTCAGTCTCTCAGGCTGCAGTGCAAGTCTCCTGTCCAGAATCCTTCATCACATACTTCAAGAAATATGATGCTTTGCAATAGCATTTATTCTAGAACAAGCAGCTTCAATGAATCCCATTATCACAGCAACTAAGTCCCCCAGACACTAGGTTTAGTGACCCCCTTCCTCACACAGACTATATCACTTAAATCTTTCATGCCACATATTCCTGTCCACATCAGTCATCCCCAGATTGTAAGCCCTGTTGGCACTAAAAATTGATCCTCCATCAATTTATCATTCCCATAATAATGTTCAATAATCCCTGGCTTTTTATCCATTCACTATTCCAAAACCTTTACCTCTATGTTCTACAACTGTCACTCCATAAACAGCCAACTTACCTCTACCCTCAATTCAATCTCTCCCAAGTGTTCCTTCTCCTTCTTTGCCATTACTGATGTCTAGGTCTTCCTTGATGACTCAGTTTCCCAACTGCCCTCTCTCATGACTGCTGCTTGTCAACTCACACCTCAAGACTCTCATTGCTACCTATTGCTTTTTTTTTTTTTAACATCAAAACGTTTCTACTTCTTTATTAAAAAAAAAAAAAAATTCTCATATGAGGTTCATTCCAATCAGATTCATTACTTTTTGACTCCTCATTGTAGAAGAGTGGTTTTCTTAAACACCAATTCTAATAGGCATCATATAAAAAAAATGTGTTTTCATGGTCTAGAGCGGTGTTCCACACACTAGGGTACATAGGCAAAATCTAGTCTGTTCCTCTTTTTGTATAGCATGCAAACTAAAAATGGTTTTTGCAGACCAACATTTGCAATGGACCTGATGATAGAGAATACTTAACATGCAACCCGCAAAAAACATATTTCATTTTTTTCATTTGTAGACTTGTATTATGTAACATTGTACTTATTATTTTATTTTGAATAACTACAATAAAATTTTGCAGCAGTTTGATTTCTATCTTATTGTATAATCGCCTATATAACTTTGGTTTTGTCTCTTTTCTTACAAAGCGAAATATATTTACTATATGGTTCTTTACGGAAAAAAAATGCTGATCCCTAGTGTAGGGTAAAACAACTATAAAACGTTGTGTTAAATAAAATTAGACAGTTTCTTTATATATATATATTTTTAATTCAGGATTCTTCAAAGCTATTTCTAATTTCATTGTGAATGAGAACTAGGACACTATATTGTATTTTCTAAATTAGGGGTCACCAACCCCCAGGCCATGGACCATTCTGTGGCCTGTTAGGAACTGGGCTGCACAGCAGGAGGCTTCATCTGTGCTTATAGCCGCTCCCATCGCTCACATTCCTGCTTGAGCTCCGCCTCCTGTCAGATCAGTCGTGGCACTGGAGTCTCATAGGAGTGCCAAGATTCTCATAGGAGTGCCAACCCTATTGTGAACCATGCATGTAGCTCTCTAGGTGGCATGCTTTTTATGAAATCTAATTCCTGATGATCTGTCACTGTCTCCCATTACCCCCAGATGGGACTATCCAGATGTAGGAACAAGCTCAGGGATCCTACTGATTCTACATTATGATGAGTTGTATAATTATTTCATTACATATTACATGTTATAATCATAGTAATAAAGTGCACAATAAATGTAATGCTCTTAAAATCTCCCAAAGCTATCCCTCCCCTGCCCCAGTCCATGGAAAAAAAATTGTTTTCTACAAAACCAGTGCCTGGTGCCAAAAAGGTTGAGAACTGGTGTTCTAAATGCATTAGATAATGATTCAAAAAAAAAAAAAAAAAAAAAAAAAGACCATTTTATAGGTCCAAATATTCTAGGAAAACTCTTAAAAATGCATTTTAAAGTATATCTTCTTAAGTAAAAAATGAACTAATATATGGATCACTATATGTAACCTTAAGAACCAATTATTTTTAGTTTTCAAATTGCATAACACTTTAAGATATGTATCAACTCAATGTCAGCAAAGTCTAGCAATAAAAACAAACTCATCTTTAAGAAGTTATTTCTGATGCCTTTATCTTCTGGGCCTCCTCACATTACCTTGTTTCAATCAAAATCCATAGAAATCATTCTTATCCATATTATTTACCACCTATGCATCTTTTTCATTTCTACACCTATATAGGATTAGTACTTCAAATCTCCATTCAAAGGACAGTCATTTCAGTGGACTCCATCCCATACAATCACCCTCCTCTTGAATAAATCCATCCTGAATACAACTGCTAGAGTAATCTTGAACTCCATTTTATGTTGTATAAGAATCCAGAGTGACTCTCAATTTATAATCTCTGCAAATATATAGCCACTGTAGCATTCCAGGTCAACCAAGCCAACCCCACTCTTTATGTGTATCCCTCTTTTTTCTCATCTTTAATTTCTCTAACAGTACTTACCAAATTGTCCCTAATAGTCTTTGCAAGTAACTTTTTTCTTTTGTAAAGTCTCTATTTCTTTTCTGCAAATTGTTGTATATAACTTTCAAACTTGAAATTAAGAAACTGTGGTTCTAAGACAGCAAATCCACTATTCATTCCCCTCATGCCATTAAAGAAAAACACGTACTCACCTAGCTTTGTCTGCATGTTATTGTGCTATACGAATTTCAGTTTTGCACAAAGTATTTCTTGACTTATCACCTCATGCTTCTAGATTTTAAATATCTCAGCAGTTCAGTTCTTTCGTTTTTTTCCAACTGAATTCTCCAGAGTGACTAACACATTACAGATTCTAAAAGCAAACTTCTTATTCTTTAAAAACTCAAGTCCTGTTGTTTCTTTGTGGAAATATTTTCCACATTTTATTAACTAAATTATGACCTTTGGGAGTAATACAGGCTACCAACAAAACAGGATTAGTTAATAAATATTTTATTAACTGCATGATTAAAACTAGATTAGCTACCAAAAGAATACATCTTAGGTTTTAGGAATAAGAATAAAATAACCCCAAATTTTAAAAGCTCATTATGTTCTAGAAAAAAGTTGGAACAATTTTAAGTCATTAATCATTTTGAAGCCTTTTTAAAATGACTCGTTTCAACTTTTCAAATGCATTTGGAATCAAAATATTAGAAAAAAATATGAACATTGTTTATGAATCCATGATTATCTATTATTGTTTGATGAAAATAAACTACCTCATTTACCATATATCCTTAAATTCTAAAACTATTTACCAGGCAATTTGATTTTTATCACTGACTAACAACTCAAAGTGCCTTGTGAAAATTGTTATTAAGGAAGATAATAAACTCATGTAAAATACAGAAATGTTACAAATATATAATTTCCTTACTCCCTTACCATTTTTATCATTATAATTGTCACACAACATACATACATACATACCCCCATACTGTCATTTTTGCTTTTAACAGTGATATGTTTTATACAGAAATTAAGAGGAAACTTAGTGGTTTATGTTTACTCATATACTTAACATTTCCAACATTCTTCTTTCATTCCTGAAGATCCAAGTTCCCCTAAGATATTATTCTTTTTCACTGAAGAGCATTTTTTTGTAGTGCAGGTTCCTTATTTTTCTTTAATCAGAAACTGTCTTTATTTCACTTAGATTCTCCATGGTTCTTAATGAGATGTCTGTAAGCATTCTAATGTTGGTCCTTGTTATATGTTGTGTTGTGTCTCTGTTCACTTCCACATTTTCTCTTTAGTTTTCAACAGTTTCACTAACATGTACTTTTGAGGGATTATCCTTGAATATATTGTGTTTGGAGTTCACTGAGCACCTTGAATATGTAAATTTGTGTTTTTTATTGCATTTTGGAATTTGTATCATTTTTGGCAGATATTTTTCCTGCACTATTCTCTCCTTTTCTTCTGAGATTCCAAGCACCATCTCTTAGTGATTTGCAGTTTTCCTACAGGTCCCTAGGGGTCTGCTTTTCTTTTTCTTTTTTCTTTTTCCTCTTTTGTAAATTTCTCAATTTTTTCAGATTAAATATTGTGTGTTGATCTGTGTGCCACAGACTCTGTTCTCTCTCATCTTCATTCTGCTGTTTAGCTCATCCAATTTCTTTTTTATTTCAAATATTGTTTTGAAATTCTAAAAGTGTCCATTTTCTTCTTTTTAATATTCTTTGTGTATCTGTCTATGAACGATAGGATATATAAGATATATAAATATATCAATAGATAGATTTAAGATAGGTATATTTGTATGCTGATATGTTTTTATGTTTTTATGTTTCTATGTTTTTATGCCTTATGCATTTATTTTCATGAAGATCAGGAAATACAGTTTGAATAGCAGCTTTAGAGACTTCACCTGAAAATTCTGTCATTTATAGTTGAAGTTCAGTCAAACATTTGGCTGAGTTCCTGCATACAGCTAGTTATTCCTCCTCTGACTCTCTCAAGGATCCTTCTAATTCTCTGGCAGTTATAGCCACCCAAAGGCTCTTTCTCTTGCTCCTGCCTATACAACAGCAGGGTTTCCTATTGGAGATTCCGCTCCCTTTATACCCACACTCTGCCTCCACTACAGTTGCCCTTAGGCCAAGTCTCTAAACAAAACTAACAAAATGGAGGAATCCTATTTTGCGAGTTATTTTTCTATAAATTTCACTCCCTTCGAAAATCTGCCTGGTTTTGTTCAGGCTCGAGTCCTTGGGTAGCTATTTTTTGTGTTGGTTTATTTGAAGGTTTTGTCAGAGTTTATAGCTGAATTTGTCTGAAGATTAATGTGTGAGCAATTGTCCTTCCATATCAGGGTTGTAAAACCATTTATTCAACTTTAGTCAAAGTTCTTTTCATTGTGATTGCTCTGAAGTAAAAGGTTATTTTCCAGTACATTCTTCATCATATCTAGGTGTAGTATTTTTATTTTTCCTTTTCAAGAAGAATTTATTAATGTCAAGTAAATGATATAATTTTAAAAGGTGAAGTGGTTTATTTCTAGTTTTGATTCTAATTCCAAGAATAAGTATAAAGATCTGAATTATTAGTATGTATACAAATTTCATTGTGCTTTCAGGGACAGGTTTTTATGTTAGAGATATAAAATTGGTTAGAACATGGTGAAAATTTTCCCCCCAAAAAAGCTCTTTTGGAAGATACTAATTTGAATAACAAAAGGGAAATCAAAAAAGTTAGTGGACATGCTTTGTTTTTCTTAAATGAACAGCCAACTTGACAATCTTCACCCCCATATCCCAGTTTAGTTCTAGGATGTTAGAAACAGTTATTAGGATAATTTTGAAAGAATTAAGAGTTGAGTACCAATTTGTAGTGTAATGATCTTCGTATTCTACTTCCATTCCAGAGCCCATCAGAAACAAATAAGATACTTACCAGAGTCTTTTAATGACCAACTTCAATATTATTAGCAAGTCTTTTCTACTAAGTAGAATTAAGGTCCAAGTCACAGTTGCTTTTTAAATTCAGCTTTAAATGTCTAGTCCTTTATGTCCCTTGCTCCTCAAATTCTAGTTCCTCTTGTAACACTTAAAACAATATGTAAAACAATAACATTAATGTTAAAGACCATATTACCTATTATCCTACTGCTATAAAACAATAATTATTTTTACTTTAAAATATTGCTTTCCCTATTTTGTCCCTGATTATGTTTGACACATGTAACACACGTGTCATCTGCATCTATATCTATATCTGCATCTATATATCTATATCTGCATCTATATCTATATTCATATATATAAAAATTTGCCACCTTTTTCTTTACTTTGGAAGTTCCTGATGTGCTTTACTTTTCATATGCTATGTTACAAGTAATCAATTTTGTATATTAGGTTTCTTTGCTATTCATAATTCTGGAAATATTTAAATAATATATAGACATTTTTGTTTTGGGGGAATGTTTTACCTACTGTAATAATAAGAACATACTAAGTAATAATATGAACCTTTCTTTCATCACTGGATAGCACTGTTTTCCTGCACATATAGAAAAATCATTAATTTTAATGGCTTCTTAAGAAGTCACTATTTTATTATTTTATGTACCATAGTTTATTTTACTACTCCCATAACAATAATTTAGTTGTGTTCAGTCTTCTATTTTGTTTTTTAAATTACAAATAATGTTGCAATGAATTTTCTTAATATATGTCTTGAGACGCATGTGTAATGTATATTTACAGGATAAAATCTACATTTGGAATCCCTAGACATATAATACTATATTACTCATTACATATATTCTTATTCCAATAAAAAATATGGCACGCGTGCATGAGAGAGAGAGAGAGAGTGTGTGTGTGTGTGTGTGTCTGTAAAATTTATTTCTTATTTAATTCATTTATGGTCATAAAATATAATTTGGTATGAATTCAATTCTCTTATATTTATTGATACTTGTTTTATGGCCTAGTGTGTGCACTTAAACATGTCAAGTATTCTGTAATTGTCATGTATAGTGTTCTATTAAAGTCAGTTATGTCAATTTCGTTGATAGTGTTAATCAAACCTTTTATACCCTACTGATCTCCTATCTACATTTTTCATGTTGTACTGTAAGAGAAATGCTGAAATTACCAGCTAAAATTGTCAGTTTGTCTATTTCTCTATGTTTCTCAAAGTCTATTAAAGTGTATATTTGCTTTCAATCCTTTTCTGGCTCTGGATATTTTTTTAAAATCTATGTTCCTTAGAGATTATAGATTAGGCTGTAGCTGATTAATGGTATCATAAAAGTTGTACTGTCTTTTCTCATTTTCATTTCTTCAGTTGTTCTTAAGGAGGAGAGTAAGTGGAGAGCAAAAGACGTCTGAAGTTATTTCTGACGTGAAGAGTCTCGACATTAATGCAGACCACAGTTCCCTTTGGGGAGGTCTCTGCATGCCATTTAATAAAACACAGTAAATCACTAAAGTACTGAACTCTGCCTAATTGGGATCTCTTAACCTCAGGGGTTATGTAAGATGGTTCACATCTTGTGGTAGACACTATTATAATCTTATAATTTTTCTTAAATTTTTGTTTAGACTGCTGATCAAATGAAACTTCGCATATCACTCTAAGTTAACCCTGTCTGATCAAATGTAAGAATAATAGATATAGTGTAAGAACTTAGTTGCAATGAAACAGAAAGAGTCTAATATTCAGGAACTTTCACTGATTGTCATCGACATTGCTCTTTCATTCAAATAGTTTCCTTAGCAGGAATTGTCTAAAGTATACATTGTGTATATTAGATGATGAAACACCCAGGCGAACAGTTAGAAAATCTACAATCCCAGGATTTTGATGGTTCTTATTCCACAATTTAATATTTAATATTATGTTATGAGCAGGATGAAACAAGATGTGCCACAGAAATTGTGATTTACTTTGGAAAGTGAGAAAAAAGATAAAGTCATTACAAATACCTTAGTATTTCTAAATGACTAAAATATTGCCTAAATATGAATTAAGGAGGTTTGTGGGGATTGCTCACCTGATGTGTAGGTGATTTTTCCACAGAAATGCAAATTAATTTTCCTTTAAATTATATACCATGATTGCATATTTGTCCCACATATCTGCACAATGTTAAGGCATTTTATTTATGTGACACTGTATTTCCTGTCACATTTACATATATATTTATGTAAATATATACCTAAATACATTGCAAATTTATAAGTCAAGATAGTTAAGATAATTTAAAGGTGAGGTTTTGTTTTCTGTTGTTATTTTTTTCCCATTAAACCCAAACAGACTTATCCCTTTGTAGTTTATTACTATTTCTGGCCTAAATATTGAGTACATAAATGATATGAGCTGCTTGGTATTGATTTTCCTGATCTCAAATTTGATTTGAGACCCATTAGACCTTAGGTATGGGGCAATACTAGAATGTGGTAAGGGAGATTGTTTTTATACCCTGCAACTAAAAACAGGAACATTCGATTTTGTTTCAAGTAAAATGAAAAGGTAACCTGATTTCAATTATCTTCACTAATGAAGATGAATGAGGTAAACAAAAAAATGTGGTCCAAATTTATTTATATTGGAAACACTCATCATGTCAAACACTTGATATTAATAGTGTAAATTGTTTGGCTTCACTCCCTAGTGGTTTTCTGTATCACCCTCCAACTAGAAATGAGCATCATACAAACTACAGTTAAATAACTAACTTGAAATAGAATTTGTCAATTGCTGGCCTTGTTTCCTTATCTACTTCTATTAAATCTCTGGTATGATAGGACTCTAAGGCCAAGACTTTCAGCCCAGAATGTGGTTGGTACCAGCAGTAATGTGTGTGAATGTGTATGTGTGTGCATACAGACATACAAATATATTTGTGTATGTTTATTATACATTTCTCAAACATATCCTAAGGAAATTTAAAATAATTACTTTTGTATTAAAAAGCATAGATATTTAATGGAATATGAGGCAAAATCTAATTGACTTTTAGTAGGATATGTGAGATTTCAAAGATATGTTTGAAAAGTGCTACCTTAAATACTACCTGGGAAAAATTGATAAAATAGTTCACAATTGTTATTAGTAATAAAGTAAGACATTATATCACAAATTTAAAGTCTCCCAAAGACACTAAACCATTGCTCATAATTTGAGGTTTTAAAAAAAGTTTAAGATAAATTCCTAGTAATAGCAAAAACATAGGTGACACAGATATTTTGATCATTTTTGTTTGTATTTGAAGAATTACCTAAACATTACATTTTTCAACAATATAAAAAATAAAACCAACATTAGCAATTTCAGAGAAGGAGTCTCAAAGAGGACATGTTTGTAAAAAGAAAAAGAAACATTTAGAAATATATTTCTTTAATATTTGCCTCATTTCATTTACATTACCTAGGTTTATAAGATAATTTTTATCTTTGAATAGCAATCAAATTGTAGATCTCAGTATAAAAGCTTCTTATATTGATAAATGGTTGATTATCATTGCAGTTCTAGATTATAATAACGGCCTCTACGCCTAGCTCCCTGCTTTCAGATTCAATAGCTTACGGTATATCATGGCCTCCTCTACAAGATCTCTCTTCTCACACATGATTTTTTCCATATTATACCAGCCTCAAAACCTTCTTTGGTTTCCTATTTTATGCAGAAATAACAGTAAGTCTTTCATTAATTTTTCAATGCAACCAGAAATTTATTAAACTTACATTTTGCCTTGAGCTACAGTAAATTTTATGAAAAAGGAGGAGGAAGAAGTGGAGGAGGATAAAAATAAATGAGAGAGAAAAAATGTTTAGCTGATCCTGTATTCTAGCTGTTCCCTTAAGTCAGTGGTAGAAGATGACAATGTAAATATACAGTATTAAAAATTATTTGAGAGACAGGAATGCCAGAGTCCCAAAAAGCAAACTATTCACTTAGCATGGAGTAAGGATTAGGAAGAAATGATCAGAGAAGACAAGAGAAAGTATTCAACGAAGACTTTTGAAGGAATTTTTTCTTTTTTTTTTTTAAATGACTAGGTCTACCATGGGGAATGACTTAGAGACACAGAGGAGTCAGGTGTCAATCATCCAGAAATTACAAAGAGTTTGGTTCAGGTAGAGAAAAATATGTGCTCTGTGCTAGAGTGGCAGAAGCTCAGATGATGAACCAGTTGTCACATTAGTTACATCAATGACATCGAGTGTCACTTCAAAGACATTATATAACCTTGTGGGAATCTGTTAAGTATGTTCAATTTTAACATATATCTCTGTGGATGGTGGCTGAATTAGAGTGACTGGAGACGTGAGAACGAATTTTAGAAAATAAGCTACTAAAATATCTAGGTGAAAGATGATGAGATTCTAATTAAGTGAATTATTTGCAAGAAAGAACAGGTAGGAACAAAATAATAGATATTATTTATTGAGCGCTGACTGTGTTAAGTGTCATACTCACTGTGATGGTTAATTTTATGTGTTAACTTGGTTAGGCTATAGTGGCCAGTTGTTTGGTAAAACACAAGTCTAGATGTTGCTGTGGAGGTATTGAGTTGATGTGATTAGCATTTACAATCAATTTATTTTAAGTAGAAGAGTATTCTCAATAATATGGATGGTCCTTAGCCAATCAGCTGAAGGCCTTAAGGATACAAGATGAGGTTTCCCCCCAAAAATGAATTCTGCTTCAAAAAATTGTTTCTAAATTTCCCAACTGCCAACCTGCCTGACAGATTTAGGACTCAAGACTGAAACATCAACCCATTAATACTTGTCCAGCCTGCTGGCCTGCTCTATAGACTTCAAACTTGTCAGCCCTCACAGTTGCATGAGTTAATTCTTTATTCTCCCTCTCCATATATATATATATATATACACACACACACATATGGAGATATATATCCTATTGGTTCTGTTTTTCTGGAGAATTTTAACTGATACACTTGACATACCTCAGTTAAAACTTAAAACTGGAACTAGTTATGACCATCTTTCATTTTTAATGTGAGTAAATTTAAGAGTACAGCCTTCAGCTCTCCCTAAATCACAAAGTGAAAAAAAAAAAAAAAGAAAAATAGAATAAAGAAAAAGAATGGAAAAGAATCTGGACTTGAGCTTCTTGATTCTAATTCACTCTAATCGTATTTTTCCTTTTAAACCTGAAATTCCTTCACTTGATTTTCAAAATTCTTCCATTCTTCGTGATATAATTACAGATAAGTATACTTTCCATTTTTATTAATTACATCAATTTCAAAATGTTCTACAATAACTAATTTTGACCTTTATAAGGCTATGTTACATTTAAAAAGAAAAATGACCACCTTCTTGCATCACGTACCTTTTCAACTGAATGCCTAAAATATTCTTCCTGTTGTAAGACTTAACAGTTCTTTCTTTAAAAAAACATCTATTCTTCGCATATCAACCAAGTCACCCATTAAAAATTAGATTTATAGTTTGTATTGTATTCTCAGTTGTGCACAGTTATTATCATGGTTAATTTTATAAAATTTGCATTATCTCAAAAAGAAGTCCTGTATACTTTAGCTATCACTCCCTGATCCCTCAATCCTTCCAACTGTAAGTAACCACTAATCTCCTTTCTGTCCTGCAGACTTCCTCATTCTGGACTTTCACGTAAATGAAATCATGTATGACTTCTGAAAGAAGACCGGCTCCTTTCACTTAGCATGTTTTTAAGGTTCACCCAAGCTGTAGCACGTATCAGTGCTTCATTTCTTCTTATGGCTGAATAATTCCATTGCATGAATAATAATTTCATTGTTTGAATATACCCTATTTTGTTTATCCATTCATTTGTTGGTAGGCATTTGTCTTCTTCCTCATCTTTTGGTTACTATGAATAATTCTGCTGTGGACATTTGTGTACAAAGTTTGTGTGGACTCTTAGGCATATACCTAGGAATGGAATTGCTGGATCATATAACTTTATGTTTAATTGTTTCAGGAGATACCAGACTGTTTTCCAAAGTACCATTTTACATGCCCACCAGCACTTTATGAGGGTTAGAGATGGACTTCTTTAACTTGACTAAGTTCTGCAAACCTGACCTTGAAGAACAAGGAAATTGACCTTGTTCTTCAAGGTCATTGTGTCACTAGTCATCCTTTGGCAGGATATGCATGTCCCTATTGTGTACTAGTAAATGGTATTCTCACTAGTAAATGGTATTATCAGACTTAAACTTTTGATGATCGTATAGATATGAAACGGTAGCTCACTTTAACTTAAATTTTGCTACTTACTGCAATGGAATGATATTAAAGCATCTACATTCAATTGTGTTTACCTACTGAAAATGGTAAATTCCTAAGGCTCAACTTCATATTAAGATCAAACTTCTTTCCATAGGAATTGGTATTTTGATGAACTTATTGGCCATTTACATATTTTCTTTGATACCTAAGTTCATTGCCTATTTTGTAATCAGGTTACTTTCTTTTTATTAAATTTTAGAATCCCTCTATATTAGAACTCCTGTATACTTTATTTCTGTAATATAAAATTCCTCTATATTAACCTCTTCTTAGATAAGTGATTTGCAAATATTTTCTCCCATTCCACAGGTTGCCTTTTTACTCCATTGATAGTGTTATTGATGCACAAAAGTTTTAAATTTTGATAAAATCGAATTTGTCCATTTTTAAATATCTTGTGTCTTTTGCGTCATATCCAAGAAAGCATTGCAAAACGATTCAGTTCATTTATTCCTTCCAATATCTTCAAACTTCTGCCTTATATTTTCTTTTAAAAGTTTTATAGTTTTAGATCTTATGCTGAGATATTTGATCCAACCTTAGTTAAGTTTTGAGTGTAGTATTAGGTAAGAGTTTATTTTTTATGTATGTGGATATCCAGTTTTTCTAGTATCTGTTGTTTAAAAAAGATAATCTTTTCCTGATTCAATGATTTGGCACCTTCATTTGATCATAAATGTGAAAGTTTAGTTTTGGACTTTCTCTTCTTTTCCATTGGCCTATATCACCGTCTTTGTACCAGCACAGATAATTTATGTCACACTATTTTGAATTCTATACATTGTAGTAAGTTTTAAAATCAGTAGTGTGACTACTCCAACTTTCTTCTTTTTTAGGAATGTTTTGGATACTCGAAGTCCTATGAAATTTCATATTAATTTTAGGATAGGCTTTTCTATATTTGCACAAAAGACATTATTTGGATTTGGTAGGGATTGAACTGAATCTGTAGATTGTGTTGGGCATATTGACATCATAACAAGATTACATCTTCCAATTCATAAACATGGTATGTCTTTACACTTATGTGTCATTTAATTTTTTTCAGACATATTTTATAGTTTTCATTGTATGAATCTTTCATCAATTTGACTGAGTTAATTTCTTAGTATTGTATCCTTCTTCGTGCTATTGTAAATAATATTATTTTCTTAATTCCTTTCAGATTGCCCACAGTTATCGTACAGACTTACACATTTATATGATTTATTTGTTGACTTTTTATCCTAGTACTTTGCTGAATGTGTTTATTAGTTCTAAAAGACTGAGTGTGTGTGTGGACCCTAGGCTTTTAAAGAAATAAAATTATATAATCTGTAAATAGAAATAATTTTATTTTTTCTGTTTGAATTCATTTTATTTTTTTGTTTGCTTAATTGCTTTTGCTAGGACTTCCAGTACTGTTGTGAATACAAGTGTCAAAACCAAGGATCCTTACCTTGTTTCTTATCTCAAAGAAAATACTTTCAGTCTTTGATCATGAAGTATAATGATCACTGTTCATTTTGCATATAAGATGACACTCATTCTGTTGAGGTACTTTTCTCCTATTTCTAGTTTGTTGAGTGCCTTTTTTAAAAATCATATAAGGGTGTTAAATTTTTTCAAATGCTTATTCAGTATCAGTTGGGATGATTATGTGATTTTTTCTTTAATTTCATTAATGTAGTATATTATTGACCTGATTTGAATCTATGTCCTCACTCAAATCTCATGTTAAATGTATTCCCCAAAGTTGGAGGAGGGGCCCGCTGGGAGGTGATTAAATCATGGCAGTGGGTTTCTCATGAATGGTTAGTACCATCACTTTTGTGCTATTCTCAGGATAATGAGTGAGTTCTCACAAGATGTGTTTGTTTAAAACACCTGCTGTAGACACATGAAGATGCCTGTTCCAGCTTTCCTTTCTGCCGTGAGCAAAAGTTTCCTGAGGCCTTCCCAGCCATGTTTTCTGTACAACCTGCAGAACTGTGAGCCAATTAAAACTCTTTTCTTTATAAATTACCCATCCTCAGATATTTCTTTATAGTGATGTGAGAATGGACAAATACAATTACATTGATCAGGTTTTTATATATTGAACGATCCTTACATTTCAAGAATGAATCCTAGTTAGCTATGTTGTATAATCTTTTAAACAGTTGAATTTATTGTATTAATATTTTGTTGAGAATTTTTACACAAATGTTCATAAGAAAAATTGATCTATAAGTTTTTTGTAGCATGTATAGATTTTTGTATCAGGGTAATGCTGGCATATAATGGGTTAAGAAGTGTTCTCTCCTCTTTGACTTTTTGGAAAAGTTTGAGAAATATTGGTTTGTTTGTTTTTCTTTATTAGACAAAGTCTCACTCAGTCACCCAGGCAGGACTGCAGTGGCACAATCTCGACTCACTGCAACCTCTGCCTTCCAGCTTCAAGCGATTCTCTTGCCTCAGCCTCCTGAGTAGCTAGAATTACAGGCGTCCAACAACACACCCAGCTAATCTTTGTATTTTTAGTAGAGACAGCGTTTCACCATGTTGACCAGGCTGGCCTCAAACTCCTGACCTCAGGTGATCCACCTGCCTCGGCCTTGGTATTAGGTTTTCTTAAAAATGTTTAGTAGAATTCACCCATGAAGCCATCAGTTCCAGAACATTTTTGGCCAGGGGGTTTTTGATTACTGATTTAATATCCATATTAAGTTTAAGCCTATTCAGAAATAGAAAATTCAGATTTTCTATTTCTTCATGATTCTATTATGAAGTTTTGCATTTTTGGGACTATCTTCATTTCATGTAGGTTATCCAGTATAAACTGGTGTACAATTGTGCATAGTACTACTATAATCCTTTTCATTTCTGTAGAAACGGTCATAATATCCCCACTTTCAATCTGATTTTAGGAATCTGAGTCTTCTCTCTTTTTTTTTTTTTTTTTTTTTTTTTTTTTTAGTCAAGCTAACCAAAGGTTTGTCCATTTCGCTGATTTTTCGGAAGAATCAACTTTTGATTTTAGTGATTTTCTCTGTTTTTCAATTCCCTACTTTGTTTATATCTACTATCTTTAGGTTTAGTTTGTTTTTCTAATTCGAGTACCTTTAGTTGTAAAATTAGGTTGTTGATTTGAGATCTCTTTTGCTTTCTAATGTAAGTATCTTAATCCTCTCAGGCTTCCATAACAAAATAGCAAAGACAGTGCAGCCTGTAACAGAAATATATTTATTTACAGTGCTGGAGGCGAAAGAATCCAAGATTAGGGTTCCAACATGTTTCAGTTTTTGGTGAGAGCCCTCTGATTGGCTCGCAGATGGCAGCTTTGCCCTCACATGACTTTTCCTTTGAGTATGTACAGAGAGACAAAGAGCAAGAGTGAGAGTGAGAGTGACAGCAAGAGCAAGAGAAAAAGTGAGACAGAGATCTTCCTCTCCTTATTAACCCACCAGTCCTGTTGGATTAAAGCATCACTCATGATCTTGTACAACCTTAATTACCTCCTAAAACATTTATCTCCAACAAACCAACAAAGTCTCATTAGAGGTTAGGGCTTCAACATATAAATTTTGTGGGAACACCATTAATTCCACAGTAGTAAGTATATATAGCTACTTGCCACTTACACTGTTTATGCTGCATCTCATACATTTTGATATGTTGTGCTTTCATGTTACTTCATCTCTAAGTATTTTCTAATTTTCCTGTAATGTTTTATTTAACTCATTCATTGTTTGAAAGTATGTTTTCTAATTTCCACAAATGTATAAATTTTTCAGTTTTCCTTTTGTTACTGATTTCTAACGTTATCCCATTGTGGTCAGAGAAGATTTTTGTGTGATAATTTTTTTAAAGTTATTGAGACTTAATAGGTTGCAAAATGTATGATCCATCCTGAAGAATTTCTCATATGCCCTTGAAAGAACGTGTATGCTGTTGCTGTGTTGAGTGTTCTGTATACAGCTGTTAAGTTTAGTTGGCTTATTGTGTTTTTTAAATCCTCAATTTTCTTGATTATCTTCTGTCTGTTTTTTCTAGCCATTATTGAGAATACGGTGTTGAAATCACCAACTATTATGGTAGAAATATATATATATATTCCCTTCAATTATATTCATTTTTAGTTTTATATATTTTGGTTAGGTATATAAATGTTTGAATTGTTATATCTTCTTACTGTATTGATTTATTTGTCTCTCAAAACTGTTTATGATTTAATGTCTATTTTTATGTCAGTATAGCAACCCCTATTTTATTTTGGTTACTGTTGGCATGAAATATCTTTTTCCATTCTTTTATTTTCAGCTTATTTGTGTCTTTGTATCTAAAGTGAGTTTCTTATAGAGAGTATATAGTTGAATCATGTTATATTTTAAAATTTATCTTCTCAGTTTCCATCTTTTAACTGGAGAATTTAATCAATTTATATTTAAAGTAATTACCAATAAGGAATAACTTGCTTTTGTGATTTTTCTATTTCTTTTCTATATCCCTTATCTTTTGTGACCCTCATTTTCCACATTACTATCTTATTTGAGTTTAGTTAATTTTTTGTAGTAGAATGTTTTAATTCCGTTCTCATTTCCTTCCTTTTGTGTATATTTATTATTTTCTTTGTTGTTTCCATGGCAGTTACATGTAACATACTAAAGTTATAGTGCTAGTTTGAATTTATACAAGCTTAACTTTAGTAACATTCAAAAGCGTTGCTCATGTATAGTTTCATCCTCATCTCCCTCAGTTACTGAAGTCACAAAATTATGTATTTGTATATTGCACATCCAAAGGTATTAACTAATGGACATTTAAGGCATTAGTCTCTTAAATTATGTCTAAAACAAAATGTGAAATACAAATTAAAGTTAAAATAATATTAGCTTTTAGACTAAAAATTTTAAATGTGTTAGCATTTTAAAATAAGTAGAAAACAAAAAGTGCAGTTACAAATCATTGTCACAATAACATACATTTCTATAATTGCCCATGTATTTATATTTACTGGCATCTTTATTTCTTTATAAGACTTCAAGTTACTACCTATTGTACTTGCATTTCAACCCACTGGACTCCCACTAGTCATTCTTGCAAGGCAGGTCTAGTGGTAACTCTTGTCAATTTTTCTTTATCTGAGAATGTCTTAATTTCTCCCTTGCTTTGGAAGGACAGTTTTGCCAGATACGAAATTTTTGGTTAACAGATTTTGATTTGTTTTTCTTTTAGAATTTTGAACACATCAGCCCACTGCCTTGTGGCTTCTTATGTTTCTGATGAGAAATCTGCTGATAAGGATACATTGTATGTGACAAGCAGCCTCTCTCAGGTTGCTTTCAAAATTCTCTTTGTCTTTGTCTTTCAACAGTTTGATTATAACTTGTCTTGGTTTGGGTCTCTGAGTTCATCCTATTTGGATTTCTTTTTGAGCTCTTGGTTATTTACACCAACGACTTTCATCAAATTTAGGGCTATTAATTTTTTAGAATATTTTTTCTACCCCTTTATCTCCGTCTTCTACTTCTAACATTCCCACAATCCATATGTTGCCCCATTTGATGGTACTCCACAGGTCCCTTAGGTTCTGTTTATTTTTCTTCAGTCTTTTATTTTTTTATGTTCCTAATACTCAATCATTTCACCTGTCTTATCTTCAGTTTCATGGCCTCTTTCTTCTGCCTGCTCAAGTATATCTTGACTCTCTAGTAAAACTGTTATTTCAGTTATTGTAAACTTTTGTTCTAGCATTTTTTATTTGGAGTCTTTTAGGTTCTCTCTCTCTCTCTCTCTCTCTCTCTCTCTCTCTCTCCCTCTCTCTCCATTGGCACTTCCATTTTGTTCATACATCATGTTCTTCATATTTTCCGTGACTTCCATTACTTCTTGATGTTGGGTCTTTTATCCCTTTGAATTGGCCATACTTCCTTACTGCTTTGTATCCTTTGTAATTTTTTTATTGTTGAAAATCAGACATTTTAATCTAATAATTTTGGTATCTTGGGAAATCAGAATCTCCCCAGATATAATTGAGCTCTGTGTCCCGACTGAAATTGCACCTTAAATTTTGATAATTCCCACATGTCATGGTAGCGACCTGGTGGGAGGGAATTGAATAATGGGGGCAGGTTTTTCTCAAGCTGTTCTCATGATAGTGAATAAGTCTCATGAGATCTGATGGTTTATAAAGGGGAGTTGCACATGCCCTCCTGCCCACTGCCATGTAAGACGTGACTTTGCTCTTCCTTTGCCTCCTACCATGATTTTGAGGCTTTCCCAGCTATGTGGAACTGTGAGTCCATTAAACTTGTTTCCTTTATAAATTACCCAGTCTCAAGCTTGTCTTTATTAGCTGCATGAGAATGGATTAATACATTCCCATTTCCCATGGTTTGCTATTTTATGTTTTTGCTTTTGTTTTGTTATGTTGGTTCTTTTGTAATTGTTGTAGGCTGTCTTTATGCTGAGGATCAGTCTTAGGTGAAAACAAGTCTTCTCAGGACTTTTGTAAGCCTGCATCTTTCCCTGTGCATGTACGGTGACTTGCTAATTTGTCCCAAATATTCAGTTGCCTTTGAATATCTTAATCTTTAACGGCTGACATCCCTCTAAAAAGAGGAAAATGAAGAGTAGGAAAAGGCACTGGCCTTTTAACCACCTTAGAATTCACTTCAGCTGGAGGGAGAGGAGCTTGTTATAAGGGTGTAAGGATGTGAAGCAATAGCTACCTTCCTACATATCTTCAATTTCATAATGAGATGAGGCAATAAGCAATAAGAATACTAACCCTCACTTACTAGCATCACAGGGCCCTTATTGTCCATCCTGGTTCCGGTAACATGCATGCATGCTCTAGGAACATAAGAACAGCTGCCTGCCATGGGGCTGGGGGTCAAAGATAGGTAGCTGCCTCTGAGCTAAGTGTTCAAGTCAACTAAAATTAACTACAAACTTTCCTTCAAGGCTTCTGACAAAATTTACACACTTTCAATAGACTAGAGTTCTCAATAGTTACCCGTCTACTGTAGCAATTGTTATCTGGATGGAAAAACAGATTCCTGGTGCTTCTCCTTCCATCATAATTCCCAGATTCCTCTTCCCAAACCATTTCTTTTCAATAAAACATTTATTACGGCTAAAGTGGTCTACTCACCAACTTCTCCAAATCATACACTCTTTATTGCTTCAGGTTCATTTTTCCACATATTTTGACACATCTAAATTGCCTTTACTCATACTTAGTGCTACTGAAAGTTCTCCTCAATATTCTGAGTTCTAACTTACATCCTCTTCATCAGTAAATTATATCAATCCCTTGCCTCTCTTCTATAAAACCAGGAATTTCTTTTACAGCAAATAAGATTAGAAGCTGAAAATGAAGGATAATTATCTTTAGTTACTAAACACTACAAGGTTCTTTAATTTATTTAATGCAAAACTAATTAAAGTATTGTAATGACTCATCTCTAATAAAATCACGTTGCTGAGTTTGCTAATGGCTTCAAATATTGACAAAGCATGCCATACTCATATGAAACGAACCATTGGTCATTTGTAGAAGTATATCCTTTACTTTTTTAAATTTATGTTTGCATGCACTCAAAAGATAAACTTGATAAATATGAAATTTCTCTAAGAATTCCCCAAAGGAGTTTGAAAAATGATATTACAGAAAACTTAAGATTAATTCTCCACAAAACTAGTAACCCTAAAATTCCCTGAGGTGTTTAAATTCATATGAAAACAGATTTTTTAATAATAGTAAAAGTGAACACCTACAAAACACTTGTTATAGGCCAGATACTATTCAAAGTGCTTTAGAGCTGTATTCATACATTAAACATTAGGATAGCACTATTGATAAAGCACTAAAATTTTAAAGGTGAAAATATTAAGGCATATCAAGATTAAATAATGTTCTCAAGATCAACAGCAGTAGAACCAGGACATAATCACGTGCAATATGGCTTCAAACAGGGAAGCTATAATTTTTATACATTTTTAGTATTTTCATAATTTTCTTAAATATATTAAAAATAAGGAATCAATAACAAATAAAGAAAATGCATACAATTAATACTATTTCCTTGAGTGTATCAAAGTGCTATTATTTTGTCATACGTGTTGGTTTCCCTCAAGTATGAAGAATAAGAGGGTCATTTAAAACCAACCAAAGTGTAAAACATTTTCCAAAATACTGTCCACTTTTTCTAAAATACTGGACAGTATTTTTTACAAAAGGTGAAGTTGTCTTGGATTTCTGTGTTCTGAAATTCTGTTTGTTCCAAAGTTGCTCTGGCCCAACGGACCAACTCTATTGTTCACAACATCAGAGTGAAACAGGAAGGATGAGAGGGCCTGCCACTTATTGGTGTCCACTCACCACTGTCCATGAATGTTTCATTGATTACATGCCTTATCTATACCAAACCTGGCACATTCATATTACCATATTCTATGCAAATTTGGCTGCCACTTTTCAGAAATATCATAGTGGGATGGATTTACAGAGAGTTCTATGACGGTAGATTAAATGCATTGTTTGCTAATGTATCTAAATATCTACAAGATAAAAGCAAACATAATGTCCATAATCTATGGTATCTGGACAATTGCATACATTTTGCATTTTAAATCACGAACCTATTTTCATCATCATGATTTACTCAATTATTCAACAATTTATTGTGGAAAGGATAGTGAATGCAGGGTTGTTGATAGGATTTCTTTGAATATTTGAGGGTCCAGATTATTTTCCGATGAAAGGAAACCTTATTTAGCAAGAGTGTATTATTCTGTAGCCTTCTCGTGATAAGAAATATCTATTATAATTAACCTATTTCACTAATAAGCTTAAGAAATATGCATTCAGATTTCTAAAATAGGATATAAATAATAGTAATGTGCACCTTATTATGAAAAATAGTCACATTTTCCAAAATAATTATCACAATGATATGATAGTGTACATATTTCTATTTATAGATGAGGAAATTGAGGCTTGCAGGAAGTTAAAAACTTAGCCCAACCAGCTGTTGTTAAAACAGCAATTCAAATTTTTTTTAAAAACTAGAGGATTCTAAACTACATTAAAAAGCTAGTTAAAGGTTAGAATGAGGGTTGGCCAATTAGAATTATTAAAGGTAAATAAGGTAAATATATTGATTAAGGTATAAAAAATTTGAATTCAATAGAAAGATGTATTTATCCTTTTATAACTTCCTCACTCTTTGCAACATAGTTCAAATTATATAATGCAAAATTGACAGACAACTAAAGAAAAACAATCACATATCCACTGTCATTAGTAAGAACATATAACTCTTAGAAACATAATTATTAAGATTGATCCAGTAGGCACATATAGAACATTGTACCTGTCACATAGAAAATATATAAAATTATCTATCACATAAAAAGCGTTTTGAAAAAATCCTAAGCCATTAAGCATGTCTCATCAATTGCAGTCACTAACTAAAACTAACTTAAAAAAAAATTGTAAAATTTAATCCAGTAACCATAATAGAATCAATTTTTTAGTATCACAGCAAAAACAAAAAACCCTACAATAACTAGTTACATTCATAGGTTAACTAGTGCAGAAGGATTTTAACAACATAAAAATTATAAAAATTGAAATGGAAAAGAAAAATGTCATTATTAACAAAAAGCATAATAGTCTACACAGAATTATTTGGAATTTATAATTGTGTGTAGCAATGTTGATATATATATAAAATAAATAAATAAATACTTTGAGCACCTTTCTATTTGCCAGTAGCAAATATTTTTTAAATAAGAAATACAAGCACTTAAAAGAGTGACCAAAATGATAAATTGCAAATTTTTAGATATGAAATTGTAAAATTTGACTGAGCTATTGTCTTAAATAACTAAATACATATATTAAATGTTTGTAGATACGAAGATTCAGTATCACTAAGATGTTAATTTCACAAAATAGACATATAGATTCAAAATAATGTATTCAAAATTCTGAAAATGGGCATGTAACATGAAAGACAATTGTGACATTAATATGAAAGGCTAAAAAGTCAAGAAGAGTCAAAGTCAGCACAAGAAACTGCCTTGTCAGAGAGTAAAGCTTATTTTAATTAAGGCACTGTCGTCTTAGCACATTAATAGACAAACCACCTGGAAAAAAAGAGCCAGAAGAAGACTCATGCAGATGTGGAGCATAACACTGTAACACTGCAGAGGAGTAGTTACAGAATGAAGTGGTCAATAAAAGGTTTCAGGACAATTGTTGGCCATATAAAACATATAGAAAAACGGACAGAGAAGGCCGGGCGTGGTGGCTCACGCCTGTAATCCCAGCACTTTGGGAGGCCAAGGCGAGCGGATCACGAGGTCAGGAGATCCAGACCATCTTGGCTAACACGGTGAAACCCCACCTCTACTAAAAATACAAAAAAAAAAAATTAGCCGGGCGTGGCGGCGGGCGCCTGTAGTCCCAGCTACTCCAGAGGCTGAGGCAGGAGAATGGCGTGAACCCGGGAGGCGGAGCTTGCAGTGAGCCGAGATCGCGCCACTGTACTCCAGCCTGGGTGACAGAGCCAGACTCCGTCTCAAAAAAAAAAAAAATTAAAAATTAAAAAATTTAAAAATGGACAGAGATTTAATACCATACCAAAAAAAGCAATTTCAGATGGATGGATCAAGAACCTATGCATGGAAGGCCCACTTGAAAAATTCTAGAGAAGTATTATTTCATTATAAAGATTTCATAAATAACAAAAAGTAGAAATCATGTATTTGATAAATCAGACTACATTTATTAAAAAAATCTGTTTGTGGAAATGAATCCATTAAGAGAGCGAGAAGTAAATCCAAAAACTGGATGAAGATAGACCCAATAATGTATTAATATCCAGAACATATAAGTGGTTCCTTTTAATTAAAAAGAAATAAAAAATGTGAATGGATAAATATATGAATAGATATTTCACATATGAGAAAATACAAATTGCCAGTAACGGTATGAAAAGTTGCTCTAGCTTATTAGAATTCAAGGAAATACTAAATATTAATAAAACTGTAATGAAATACCATTTTGTATAATCATTTGGGTAGTTACTTAGAAGTCTGAGAAAATAGGAGTTGGCAAGGATATGGCACAAAGGGAACTCTCTCATTGCTGCTGGTAGGTGTAAACACCCTTAACAAATAACCTAGAAATCAGTTTGGTAATGCTCAATACATCTGAGCATGCACATGATAGTAAGCAATACTACTCCCTGAGTAGTATTCCCTTGAGAAAGGCTTTACATGGTCACCATGAGATATGTACAAGAATATAATATTGCAGGCCGGGCTCACTGACTCATATATGTAATGCCATCACTTTGGGAGGCCTAGGGGGGTGGATCGCTAGAGGTCAGGAGTTTGAAATCAGCCTGGCCAACATGGTGAAACCCTGTCTCTACTAAAAATACAAAACTTAACCAGGTGCGGTAGCGTGTGCCTGTAATCCCAGGTACTCGGGAGGCTGAGGCACAAGAATTGCTTGAACCTGGGAAGCAGAGGTTACCGTAAGCCGAGATCTCACTCCAGCCTGGATGACAGAGCAAGACTTTGCCTAAAACTATATATGTGTATTTGCCTAAAAAAATATATATATATATGTATACACACACACACACACATACACACACACATATATATATAAAATTGCTCAAACTGCTTTATACATCAATAATTATCTTTTTGAGTTTGTAATTATTTCAAAATAAAAATAAAAGTAAAAATCCTCTCTTAAGAGAATATTAAATAATTCCATCTAAATTTTTATCCTGAACAATGCTTTAAGAAAAAATAATCTTTATTTTGAATTTTTCATGAAAACTGACAATACTGTGTAATGGAAATTACTCAGTACAAGGTCCTAGTAACCTTGGATCTCTTCTGGGTTTCACTACAAACCAGCAGTTTAATCATATATTACTTAACAAACTTTTGTCTTTATTAACTGATAAAATAATACTAGTATCATTTAATGTATTCTTAAGTTGGAATATTAGATAAAAGATATAAAGGACTTTGGAAAAACCATAGGAAAACTTGCCCTACAAAACTTTATGTTTTCCTAAGTCCTTTCCTAAGTTTCAGTAAACATCTTCGGTAAGACCATCATTGGTAGTGTTCAGTGCATAGCAATGTCTGCACTTACCAGCTGCTGCCCTTGGACACCCCAGGCTGCGTACTGCAAGACGGAGTCCTCTACTTCTGGAGGATTTAACTCCCAAACTTCCCTTGAAAAAATGTGAACATTTTTACATGAACAAACTGAAATCTACACCAACAATTTAGTAACACAACTGCTCATGAAAACCAGAAAATCAAAGAACTTACCTAGTGTGTATGTTGTAAATCACATATGAAGCAGTATATGAATAATGAAAAATCTGAAATTAAAAAAGAAACATTATTGATCATAGCTTTATCTTAACGTAAATATATATATATATGTGTGTGTGTGTGTGTGTGTGTGTGTGTGTGTGTATATACACACTCTTAGTAAAATCCAGGAAATCCAAGAATTGGTGTTAAGCAGAAATGAAAATATAAAATATTCTAGCTCAGGAGGTTATTACTCTCTCTGTGCCTTATGCCTAATTTGTATTTCTATTATCAATTCCATTCCTTATTTAATCCACTCTATCCTGAGTATAATTGTGATTATATTCCTTTCTTGTTCAAAATTTTCAGCGATGTCCTATTGCCTGTAAAATAAAATTCAAACTGCCTTATCTGATGTTAAATAATTTTGTTATTTTGGCTTCTCCATGTTTTTCTAAACTTATCACCTACTGCCTCCCTTCATATAGTCTACACTTCAAATTAGATAGATTCTCCCTGTGTGTCCTGAACCATTTTTGCTTTTCCCCTAAGGACATTCTACCTTAACTGAGGTGAAAATTCTACTCCCTTATAATAAAACCCCTGTATGGAGCTCATATTGATTTCTTCTATTGAAATTCATCTCAGTTTCTTTCCTGCATGACTTTTAGGACACATCTCACTCTGTAGTGAAACTATATAAACATTTTGTGTAAATCTTTTCCTACTAGAATGTTGTCAGATACAGGTGTCTATTACCTTTGCATCCTCCACATTACCTAGCACAGTGCCATGTTTGTATGCATTCAACTGGTATTTCTTGAGTGATGGTTCTTATGGGAAAAAACTAATGCATGTTGAAATGTTTGTTGGTGAAGTCAAAGTGAGATAACACTTTCCACACCTTTATAGTAATGGTAGAAAATGACGTATTAAGCAGATGGCTTCAAGTATATAATAGCTAAACACCCCCCCCCCTTTTTTTTTTAAACACTATCTTCCCAAGGACTGCAGAACTCATGACTCATTAAATTTCAAACAAAAGACTGTAGTGCAAAATGCAAAAATGCCTCTGTTTTGCTTCTTAATAATGAGATGATGAAATAGTGGAATACAGAGGAAATGAGGAAAATTGCAAAAGATGGGTTAGGGAAAGAGATGATGAGTATATTTCTGTGAAAATTATTTTTCTCTAAGCTATGTGAATCTAGTGAAGAAAATTGTTCTTTAGCTAGCTATATTGTGATATTATTATTTCCAGGATTTACAGAACTTTTATTGATACTTTCATTTTTCAGTATGCAATTGTAAAAGCTTCTTTTATTCTTGTAGTGGATATACATTGCACAAATATTACAATACTGTCAATTAAAACTCCCTAGAAGTCAAATTGTTATTTCTTCTCACTGGAATAATAGCTTCAATTAAATATGATTGGCCACATATTTGGCAAAGAAGTACTATGTTCTCTCTTTGCAATGAAATTGCAAGCCTTCCAACATTTGTTAGAGTATTGTGTTTTACAATGAAGCTTTATGCTCCCATCCCTTTTGGAATAACTATTAAATCTGAGATTGCCTTTGTGATAGGGCTGTAGAAGCAAAAATAATTTTTCCTGGTGTCTATTTTGACATTTACATTGTGTTCTATAAAGTTCCATACTTTACTACAAATTTAAATCTTGAATTTACTACCAGAGCTGACAAAATGATGAGAAATGTGACCACTGTCAACACTTTCTCTCTCTCTCTCTCTCAGAAAGCTCTGCTGCCAAAGCAAACTGCCAAGCAAGTGGTTGGTCTTCAAAGAAGATAAATATATCATGATGTCCTGGGGGGAGAGAGAGTATTCATCCTATCTTTGAATCACCTACCACACTGTACCTGGCTTTTAGGCACACATCTATCTTGAGAGAAAAAGTTGCTAGCCATTATCATTTTAGGCAAAGCAGGCACTGAGACCTAACTGGGTATAATTATTGAATCTTGGTCTCTTTCTGTACTATTTGTTATAGAGGTTTCTGCTCATTCTCTAATTGTAAATCCAAAGGACTTAGATGTCTTCCAAATGGTGTGATTGGAGAAGGGGCTATATAAATCCATCTTCTGTTCTGTAGCTCTTAGCCTGATAATAATATTGCCTCTTGCAGTGTGTTGAGGGGAAGACTGCAATAAAGAAGTTAAACTAGACTTGTCTGCAAACCCACAGCAAAATGAAGTAGCATATCATAGGTTTGGGCCTCATCCATTATCTATCTATCTATCTATCTATCTATCTATCTATCTATCATCTATCAATCAATCATCTATCTATACATCCATCCTACAAAGCCAGCAATTTGCCATCTTCAGATAATTAGAACCTAGCCCTTTACTCTGAGTTTAGAACTCTTTCCCCCAAATTCATTATCTTTTTATGCATGTGTGTGTGTTTCCAGCAGGTTTCAAATATTTGTTGTTTTTTAACTTTCAGTAAGAAAAATCACGTTTCATGCCCACAACAGAATAAAGAGTATGGGGGAGGGGAAAATCTCGAACAAGGTTGGAAGAAGAAGTTTCTCTCTCTCTCTCTCTCTCTCTCTCTCTCTCTTTCTTAACATAGTGTTGGAGATATTTTAAAGGGAGGGGAGGATTTTCAATGATAATTAGATTTAGCTTTACTGAACATCTGTATTAAGGCATTCTGGTCTACATTCACCCTGCGTTAATCTGCATCTCTTTCTCTCTCTTTCCTTGGATAGCATTTCTACTCTTTTTTTAACATTCCTTATTTTCCTTTATCTTAAACTCCCCTCTGTATAACTAAGTAGGTCTTATTTCATGATGAGAGGCTAAAATCAAAGTTACTTAAGATTAGGAAGAGTAACAGTTTTTCCTGCAATGATTGGCTGCTGCATAGTGAAAGCCAAACTGAGCATCTGATGGGGCCTCTGGGGACAAGCACATTTCACAGCCCAACATTACCGATTCATCCCATCTCTGCAAATGATGTTCCACTGCTGGTTAGAGTGTGAATAGTTATGGAAAAGGCAGTGGGGGTGGATAGAATTCAGATATACCATATCAAAACTTGATCAAAGCTTATTTCTGGAAGCTGGCCTAAAGATATCCAATCATTCAATTCCATCAAGAAAAGTATTAGGAGGATCAGAAAACATCAAAAGATCATGTAATCCAATCTGGTACCCATCATCTCTATATTATACTGTGAACCCTAAGAAGAAGTTGATTACTAAGAGTTGACTACTACAAGTGGTATAGATAATTTTCATTATGTGCAGTTGTTTTTACCTGTACTGTCACCATAAACACTGAATTAGCAATTACTGAATCATTGGTCCTAGGAGAAATACAGGATCAGGTTCCTGTGAGCCTCTGGTCACAACATTTTCATGAACCCTTTAATATATAACCTATTTCATATGTATTCTGTTTAAAGACACCTTATTTTAAACACCTTATTTTAAAGACACCTTATTTCATTAACATTGAACTCACGGCCAACAACACTATAACTCATGCTTGAATGAGGCTTATCTAACACATGTACTTGCTCCATAAGGCACACCACAACATTCTCGCACTAAGGAAAACAGGATAACTCTTCATCACTATGCTTGGGGGCAGGAGTGAGTGGTGGGGAGTGATTTTAA
Source organism: Chlorocebus sabaeus (assembly GCF_047675955.1). Lineage (NCBI taxonomy): Eukaryota > Metazoa > Chordata > Mammalia > Primates > Cercopithecidae > Chlorocebus > Chlorocebus sabaeus. The sequence continues at coordinate 15,903,203 of NC_132913.1, forward strand.
ACAGGAACATGCCCAACAGAAAGCACAACAATGTGAAAAACATGTCACTAAGTAGACCCTCAAAATGATAATTGTTTACAGTAAAAGAGCTGAAACAGGAAGGCACAGTGTCACCTTGTTCAACCTTAGCTGGGAAAGTAGACAACAAGCAATTCAATTGTTCTGCTATTCTGCATATGTCTATGAATGACAGTGAAAGACCTAAGAGTAGATTTGGGGGGGCACAAGTTAACTTTAGCATGTAGCTGAATTTGCATATATGGAATTTATGGATAATAATCTACTGTATTAATTATATAAAGATGTCATGAGATATTATTGGAAGAAAGAAAAAACAGACATATTTTAGTCCTGCCAAAATTTGAACAAAAGGAAAGTACAGAAGTTATCCAAATTCTGACATTCATGCTCTGTAAATGAAAATTAGCTACATTCACTTATTTAACACATTTCTGTTAAGCAACATCTTTGATACAGGCACTACAATAAGTATTATTTTTTAAATTATCATAATAAAGTTTTTTTAAAAATAAGATAAATAAGAGTGTCAGTTGATAATTTGTATTTACTTTAAATGTTGTTTGTTGGTTTATAAATGACTATTGAATACTAATTATGTAACTATTGGATACTAATTATGTGCAAGCTCATAAATGAGTAACTTGCAAAATGCAAAGACCAAGATAAATGTAATCTCTGTCCCCAAGGAGCTTATGTTCCATTCAGTGCAACAAGGCCAAGAAACATTACATTGGTATGGAATACTCTGTTGTAGGTCATGGTTCAATTAGGACTGCATATTACAAGTCCATTAGCTTTCCAATAAATGATTAATCTTTTCAGTTTTAAGAGCACATCATAGAAAATATAATAGTTGACTTAGATGAAGTAATTTATATAGTTTAGAAAAATACAGCTAGTGTGTCAAACTTAAGATAGCACTGCATATAATAATAATTTGAATTCAGCTTTCACTACATATGAGATTCTGCATAACTCTTTACATATATTATATAATTTAATATTTACATCAACCTCAAGAAGTAAATGTTATTTGTAATTCATAAAATAAGCTCTGCCAAATTCAAGCTTAAAACTGAAAGTTTAGGTAGGAAAGAGTCACAATCTGAACCGAGATCTGTCTGATTACAATCCACTTTGTGATTGAATCTCTCTGCACAATACCTTTCAGGGAGCTAGTACATGAAGCATGACTCCAGTTTTGCAAAAGACTCATTTCCAAATTGATAGAAATATGCATGAATTAATTGATTACCAGAGTTAAGAGAGATTTCATTTTGGAAACATGATCTGATATATCAGATTAAAAATGTAAATTGTCTTTTCTTTAACTGTTTTTCACAATTTGTTTTTTCTTGGAATATCAGTTATTTCCTAAGACATCTATGGGGATTCATGTCAAGGAGAGTTACACTTAAAAGAACAAAGAGCAGTGTACCCTAGTAATTTATGCTTGAACCAGAGGCTTGCATCTCTGGATACAAAAGCTTTTTCTGCACTGCAGTTCAACAGCCGAATTGATATAAATAGCATTCATTTTCATGGCCTGGAGAATATTTAAAATAGGATTATGGATTTGCCATGGAATCAAACAGTTAGGAAAACTGAACTGTGAGAAAGCAAGCTACTGTGTCAACAGCATTTATAAAAGAATGCCAGTAAGAGGAAAGACAATACAGGCAAAATGGGATTTGTTTCTCTTGGAAGTCAGTAATACAATGATGCCAAGTTTGTTCTAGGATAATGAGATACCTTTTAAGATGAGTGAGTTGTGACTGTGTTGTTTGAAAAGATTTATCTTCTTTACACAGTTAAGAACTAACTATCTCCTAGCTATGAGCTAGAAGACTCTAATGTTGTAATACGATTCACACAATGATAAACTACAGCTGTACAGAAATATTTTCAAAACATTGCCCTTTTAACAAAAGCTTTGTGAACATTGAACAACAAGTATTGATTGAAAGGGAAAATATATATGAGTATTAAAAGTATACTTAATATTTATCAGTATTTTAAACTACTTCAAAATATTTCTTACTTAATGTTCACTGTAACCTTAAAAGGATATTATCTATTCAAGATATACAGCTAGTATAACTAGAGTTGGAACTAAGATCTTATAGATTCTAAAATCCATATTTTTTCTACTACAATAAGAAAGAAAAAATGCAAATATGACTTTACTATGATACATCATAGAGGAATCACATAGCATTCTTCAATTGCATCTCCATTTTGGTAAGTGGCAAACAGTAAAATACTTAAGGTGGTGAGTCTGAAAGTATGATGATTAAGAAGATAAAATTTAAGAGTTTTATTTTTATTTTATGTTTTAAAAATAGACTATATTTAGAGCATTTTTGGGTTCACAGTGAAATAGAGGGGAAGTTAGAGAGAGTATTCATACAACTCTGTTGCCACACATGCACAGCCTCTCCACTCTCAATATTCCCTACCAGAGTGGTACGCATGTTACAATCAGTAAACCTATATCAACATGCCATTGTCACCCAAAGTCCATACTTTCCACTAGGGTTTACTCTTGATGTTGTATATTCCATGAGTTTTTATGAGTATATAATGACTTGTCTTCGTGATTACAGTATCACACGGAATAGTTTCATTGCCCCCAAAATTCTGTGTGTTCCACCAGTTTATCCCTTCTTCTATCCTAATCCCTAGCAAACACTACATTTTTTACTGTCTCCACAATTTTGCATTTCTCAGAATGCCATATAGTTGGAATCATCCAGTATGCAGACTTTTCAGATTGGCTTTTTTCACTTAGTAATAGGCACATGCATTTCATCCATGTGTTTTCATGCCTTGATAGTTCATCTCTTTTTCAATAAATAATATTGCATAGTCTAGATATGTCACAGTTCACAGGTGTTGTTTTAATTAGGCTATATTTATGACAAAATCTATAAAACATAAAAATAAACGTGCTATTTAAAAAGCGAAACAAAACTGACTGTCACAAAACCAATTTGGTCATTCTGTTATAGGCAGCATGATGCCGTGCCCACACAGGATGTATAATAAAGTAATATTTATACTTTTCCTTGGTTTGTTTGGGTCTAGTAGGTGTCACAGTGTAAAAGAATTGGATACTGTGTCAGCAGTTTTATAAATTATAGTATCTTCCCTCTAAACTAAAATATAATACTTTCAGAAATACTGACTGTAAATGCTGATAATCTAATGAGATGAATGAAGTACATGTTTTTATTTGATATATTTATTTTACTTTAGACAATGGATGGCTGATGACTCAAATATTAAAAGTATACCAAAATTACCTGGACAACATTTTTCAGCTGCATGTAGGACTATTCTGCCTAGGATATAATTCAGCTGGCCTATGTATTAATAGCAGCTAACACCAGAAAATTATACTTTATTATCCCAAATGAGATGTTTGAGTGAGCAGAATAAATCATTTCCTGATATATTCCCTGTTACATAAATAAGCTTATTATATTATAGGAAAACCTTCTTTAAATTGCTCTTAGAATTGCTCTTAGAGTTCCTGAGATGTTTTCTATAGTGCAAAATTCCTTTTCAAAGATCCTCTATTTTTCAATAATCGATATTTAACATGTAACTTTCACCATACCACACTCTTGAGTAAACTAACAGCCACATTGACAATGCCACTGTTTGTAATTTTCATGGGCCAGACCTCTCCTCTTTAATTACTGCAAATAAGCAACTTCCACATTAGCTGACATTAAACTGTTTTCTACTTATCATCATTTGAAAACATCTGGTTTGATAACCTGAATGGCATTTAAAATCAATTACTGACAGTAGTACAAGTGATTTTTTATTTATACTGAAATAAGTTTAAACATTGTCTCACTAGCTATAAACAAGTTTTCTCTCTAGCATATCTATGCAGAAATACATATATTGCAATAGGACAGAAAGCCAAACTCCCAAATCTTGTTCCCTTTAGTGCTGAACTAGAAAGGTAAGGAAGAAAATTATTGTTTCAACATATGGGAAATTACAAGCCCTTGTTAACTGAACAAAACACGACTTAGAAAAGTGGTCATTTCATTTCCCAGCAGCTTTGGAGAAAATATTTTCTTCATTTCAATAGCATCAAATCTTAGCATGTGTTTTTCTTAGCAAGTTACAAGAAAGAAGAAAAAGAAACAAAGAAAGAAAAAGAAGGGAACGGAAGGGAAGGCAAGGGAAAGGAGAAGGGGGCAAAAGGGGGAAGGGGGAAGGGGGAAGCTGGAAGGGGAACGGGGAAGGGGGAAGGGGGAAGGGAGAAGGGAGGGAGGGAGGGAGGCAAGGAAGGAAGGAAGGAAGGAAGGAAGGAAGGAAGGAAGGAAGGAAGGAAGGAAGGAAGGAAGGAAGGAAGAGAAAGGAAAGGAAGGGAAAAAAACCACAATTTACTTATCAAGGAAATAGAGAAAATAATATATATCCAAATGTTTTGTTATGAGAATTAAAGCACAAAAATATACGGAAATTTTTTAGTTATTACCTGAGGCTAAGGTCAAGAGAATACAACCAGAAAAGCTCAAATCTATTTCAATTGCAACTTGTTAACTTATTCCTTAAAAGTTTTACTACCAGGCAGAGATAGAAAATCCTTAAAATGAGTTGTATGGATTTTGTATTTGTAACTTTGCATAACACTATACCCTCATACATAATTAACATACCTGTGTTAAATGATTTTTTAAATATTAGAAAAATGGTAATAAATATAAATTTCAAGAAAGTATGATAATATATATATTTATCTATTAATAGCTAGATTGTTCATATTTTCCATATACCATAGACAACTCTAAAATTATTTTTATTACTTAGCTTGCATATGCTTAGGATATATTCTCAAAAGTTAAATGTGTAAATCAGAAGATATGCACATTTTACATTTTTATTCCTATTATCAGTCATGTTTTACTAAAGTTAAAAACGATTTATAGTCCTACATGCTATACAGGCATCTCTGTCTTTGCTCAATGTCACAATACAATCATGTTAGACAACAACAGCAACAACAACAACAAATCATTTAGATTTGTAGTTTGATTATGATTGGGCTTGAATATCCCGTCATAAGCTGTAATCACTTGTATTTCTACATTCATAACTTGTATGTCAATGTCTTTTTCCTGTTTGTTCTTGTTGATCTCTAAAAGCTCTTTTTATATGACAGATTATAACTTTGTTTTTATGTATGCAGTAAACATTTTACCCTATTTAGCATCTGTGTTTCATTTTGTGTGTTTTCCATAGATCATTTTTAAATCTTTATATGTTGGCCGGGCGCGGTGGCTCAAGCCTGTAATCCCAGCACTTTGGGAGGCCGAGACGGGCGGATCATGAGGTCAGGAGATCGAGACCATCCTGGCTAACACAGTGAAACCCTGTCTCTACTAAAAAATACAAAAAACTAGCCGGGCGAGGTGGCGGGCGCCTGTAGTCCCAGCTACTTGGGAGGCTGAGGCAGGAGAATGGAGTAAATCTGGGAGGCGGAGCTTGCAGTGAGCCGAGATCTGGCCACTGCACTCCAGCCTGGGCGACAGAGCGAGACTCTGCCTCAAAAAAAAAAAAAAAAAAAAAAAAAAAAAACTTTATATGTTTATTCTATAAGTTATTTCCTTTATGGTCGCATAATTAAGTAGCATGCCAAGAGTAGCTTCACTAGCTTAACATTGTAAGTTCTCACACATGTTTTTCTTCTAGTACTTTTAAAATCCATGATCTCTTAAATAAAGCAATAATTATTTTTTATTTATGGGGTAAGGTATACATCCAGTTTTGTTTTTTATTCCCCAAATAACCAGAAAGTTGCTTAATGCAATTTGTTCTGTAATTTGCCGTTTTTCTTTATTTGAATGTTATACTTAAATTCTATACATAATTTGTCTTTTACTGGTCTATTGTGGACATATTTATTTGTTTGCCTTTTCCTTACAAGAATTATATTGCATCTTTAAAACACATTTAATCACAAAGAATATTAATACATTTTCATATTTTTATTAATACATTTTCATATACACACTCTAAATATCGACTGCTTAAATACATCTTATTCTTATTAAGTTCTAGTTAAACTGAGAAACATATTAAATATTGTTGAATAAAAATTTTATTTAAAAATTTTTTAAAACTTTTTACTTACAAATCTTTAAAATGTTCTTGTCATTTACAAAATTTTAAAAATTTTGATTGACATATAAAATTTTACATATTTTTGGAATACAATGTGATATTTTTATATATGTATATAATATATAATGAATAAATCTGTATAATTAGCATACTCATCACCTAAAACATTTATTATTTCTTTGTGTTGTGAACATTCAAAATCCTCTCTTTAGGATTTTTGAAAATACATATTAAATTATTTTTAACTATAGTTGCCCAAAGTGGTATAGAATTCTAGGATTCCTTTTTTCTAGCTATAGTTTTATGTCCTTTACTCAACCTCTTACTATCTTCTCTTACTCCTACCCTTTCAAGCCTCTAATAACCACAGTTCTTCTCTTTACTTCTGTGAGCTAAATGTTTTTGTTCCCACATACAAGTGATACACATCTTTTTGTGCCTAACTTATTTCACTTAATATAATGTCTTCCAGGTTTATCCATGTTGATACAAATAACAGAATTTTATTATTTTTTAATAGCTGAATATTATTCCCTTGTGTATTTATACCACAATTTTTTAATTCATTCAGCTGGTGATGGACATTTACATTGATTCCATACTGTTCATTTTCACACTGCTATGAAGAAATATCCGAGACTTGGTAATTTACAAAGAAAAGAGGTTTAATTGACTCACAGTTCCAAATGGCTGGGAAGGCCTCAGGAAACTTACCATCATGGTGGATGGGGAAGCAAACATGTCCTTCACAAGTCAGAAAGAGAGAAGAGTGCCAAGCAAAGAGTGAAAAGTCCCTTATAAAACCATCAAATCTCCTAAGAACTCACTAACTATCATGAGAACAACATGAAGGTAATTGCTCCTATGATTCAATTACCTCCCATCAGGTCCCTCCCATGACATGTAGGGATTATGGGAACTACAATTCAATACAAGATTTTTGTGGGGGACACAGCTAAATGATATAATTCCACCCATGCCTCCCCCAAATCTCATGTCCTCATATTTTAAAACACAATTATACCCTTCCAACAGTCCTCTTACTTGATATGATTTTGAGTTTTCAAAAATAATTTGAGACTTGTTTTTGGTCCAAAGTATAATTAATGCTAGATAATATTTTATGTGATAATGAGAAGAATGTGTTTTCTGCAGCTAAAAGATAAAATGACTTACAAATGTCTTTTAGGTCTATTTGGTGTAAAGTGCAGTTTAAGACCTATGTTTCGCCATTCTCTGTCTAGATGATATGTTTCACGCTGACAGTCAGGTGTTAAAGTCCCCATCTTTTATTGTACTAGAGATTCTCTCTCACCTTAGTTCTAACAATATTGCCTTAGTAAATCTGGATGCTATGGTATTGGGTACATATATATTTAACATTGTTATATCCTCTTGCTTAATTGATCTTATTATTACACAATAACCTTCTTTGTTTCTTTTTTTGTTACTTTTTTTTTTTTTTTTTTTTTTTTTTGAGGCGGAGTGTAGCTCTGTCGCCCAGGCTGGAGTGCAGTGGCCGGATCTCAGCTCACTGCAAGCTCCGCCTCCCGGGTTCACGCCATTCTCCGGCCTCAGCCTCCCGAGTAGCTGGGACTACAGGTGCCCGCCACCTCGTCCGGCTAGTTTTTTGTATTTTTTAGTAGAGACGGGGTTTCACCGTGTTAACCAGGATGGTCTCGATCTCTTGACCTCGTGATCCGCCCGTCTCGGCCTCCCAAAGTGCTGGGATTACAGGCTTGAGCCACCGCGCCCGGCCTTTTTTTGTTACTTAAAGTTTATTTTATCTGATATAAATATAGCTTTCCTGCTCACTTTTTATTTCCATTTGTATGAAATATCTTTTTCCACTTCTTCACTTTCTGTCTACATGTGTCTTTACAAATGAAGTGAGTCTCTTGTGGGCAGCATATAGTTGAGTCTTGTTTTTTAGTCGATTCAGCCAATCTGTATCTTTTTATTGGGGAATTTAAATCATTTACATGCTAGTCAGTTACTGACTGGGAAACACTTACTCCTATCATTTTTTACGTTGTTTTCTGGTGTTTTGCAAATTCTTTGTTTCTTTCTTCCTCTCTTATTGTTTATCTTTTCAGTTTGGTGATTTTCTATATTGATTCAATTTGATTCTGTTTTATTTCTCATTGATTTATCTGTTCTACCAGTGAGGTTCGTATTTTTATATGTTTTTATAATGGTAGAGATTGCCCATGTGCTTTCAAATGTAAGACTTTCTTAAGCATTCTTGTAGGACCAGTCTAATGGTGATGAATTCCCTCAGTTTTTGCTTGCCTGGGAAACACTTTATTTCTCCTTAATTTCTAAAGGGTAGCTTTGTCTGAGTATTATATTTCTGGCTGGAGAGTTGTTTATTTGTCTGCTTTTCCCTGAACTTTGACTATATTATCCTATTATCTCCTGATCTGTATAGTTTCCATTGACAAATTTACCGTTTCTCTGATTGGGATTTCCTTATGTGTGTCTTGATGCTTTCCTCTTGTTGTTTTTAAAAGTCTCTCCTTATCTTGTGGCAGTTATTTATTGTATCTCAGAGAGGAAATTCTTGGGTTAAATCTACATGGAAATGTTTGAGTTTCTTGTTATTTGCATGCCATACATCTTCCAAGAGTTGATAGTTTTCAGCTATTACATCATTAAACAGGGTTTCTATGCTTTTCTTCTTATCTGCTTAATCTGCTTCATGTGGAACTCCCACGACTCCAGTATTTGTTTTTTTAATTTCCTCTTATATGTCCTGTAGTCCTGCTTCATTCATTTTTATTATTTTTCCTCTTTCGGCTAACTCATTTATCTCAAAAGACCTGTCTTCAAGTTCAGAAATTCTTTCTTCCACTTAATTTAATCTATTGATGAAGCACTTATTTTTATTGTATTTATTTAATTTTTCAATTTTAATATTTCTGTTTGGTTCCTTTTTGTTATAGCTCTCTTTTTATTGACTTTCTAAATCATAGTTTTTTTTTATTATTATTATACTTTAAGTTCTAGGGTACATGTGCATAATGTGCAAGTTTGTTACTTATGTATACTTGTGCCATGTTGGTGTGCTGCACCCATCAACTCGTCAGCACCCATCAACTCGTCATTTACATCAGGTATAAATCCCAATGCAATCCCTCCCCCCTCCTCACCCCATGATAGGCCCCGGTGTATGATATTCCCCTTCCCGAGTCCAAGTGATCTCATTGTTCAGTTCCCACCTATGAGTGAGAACATGCGGTGTTTGGTTTTCTGTTCTTGCAAGAGTTTGCTGAGAACGATGGTTTCCAGCTGCATCCATGTCCCTACAAAGGACACAAACTCATCCTTTTTTATGGCTTCATAGTATTCCATTGTGTATATGTGCCACATTTTCTTAATCCAGTCTGTCACTGATGGACATTTGGGTTGATTCCAAGTCTTCGCTATTGTGAATAGTGCCACAATAAACATACGTGTGCATGTGTCTTTATAGCAGCATGATTTATAATCCTTTGGGTGTATACCCAGTAATGGGATGGCTGGGTCGTATGGTACTTCTAGTTCTAGATCCTTGAGGAATCACCATACTGTTTTCCATAATGGTTGAACTAGTTTACAATCCCACCAACAGTGTAAAAGTGTTCCTATTTCTCCACATCCTCTCCAGCACCTGTTGTTTCCTGACGTTTTAATGATTGCCATTCTAACTGGTGTGAGATGGTATCTCATTGTGGTTTTGATTTGCATTTCTCTGATGGCCAGTGATGATGAGCATTTTTTCATGTGTCTGTTGGCTGTATGAATGTCTTCTTTTGAGAAATGTCTGTTCATATAATTGCTTCAAAGAGAATAAAATACCTAGGAATCCAACTTACAAGGGATGTAAAGGACCTCTTTAAGGAGAACTACAAACCACTGCTCAGTGAAATAAAAGAGGACACAAACAAATGGAAGAACATACCATGCTCATGGATAGGAAGAATCAATATCGTGAAAATGGCCATACTGCCCAAGGTAATTTATACATTCAATGCCATCCCCATCAAGCTACCAATGAATTTCTTCACAGAATTGGAAAAACTACTTTAAAGTTCATATGGAACAAAAAAAGCGCCCGCATTGCCAAGACAATCCTAAGGCAAAAGAACAAAGCTGGAGGCATCACGTTACCTGACTTCAAACTATACTACAAGGCTACAGTAACCAAAACAGCATGGTACTGGTACCAAAACAGAGATATAGACCAATGGAACAGAACAGAGTCTTCAGAAATAATACCACACATCTACAGCCATCTGATCTTTGACAAACCTGAGAGAAACAAGAAATGGGGAAAGGATTCCCTATTTAATAAATGGTGCTGGGAAAATTGGCTAGCCATAAGTAGAAAGCTGAAACTGGATCTTTTCCTTACTCCTTATACAAAAATTAATTCAAGATGGATTAGAGACTTAAATGTTAGACCTAATACCATAAAAACCATAGATGAAAACCTAGGCAATACCATTCAGGACATAGGCATGGGCAAGGACTTCCTGTCTAAAACACCAAAAGCAACAGTAACAAAAGCCAAAATTGACAAATGGGATCTAATTAAACTAAAGAGCTTCTGCACAGCAAAAGAAACTACCATCAGAGTGAATAGGCAACCTACAGAATAGGAGAAAATTTTTGCAATCTACTCATCTGACAAAGGGCTAATATCCAGAATCTACAAAGAACTCGAACAAATTTACAAGAAAAAAACAAACAACCCCATTAAAAAGTGGGCAAAGGATATGAACAGACATTTCTCTAAATCATAGTTTTTTTTTGGTATTCCTGTGTTAATATCTGTGCATCTGGTGGGACAATCTCTTCTTCCAGTTTTATGAAGTAGTTTTTATAGGGAAAGATCTTTTTTTGTATGTGTGTCCTACAGTTTTACTTGGATAAAATACTTTGGCTTTGGTTCTGAGTGGTCACAGTAATATGGTCTCTATAAAAATTATTTGGTAATCAACGTCTCCAAGTGTCCTGGTGGCCATTCTGTGATTATTTGCCATGGCACAAGTTTGCTCAGAGGTGAGGATAGCAGGCAGACCAGCCTTCAGGCCCTTCAAGAACATGCACAAGTACATGGCATCTCTGCTGCTGGAGTAAATGTAATTGCTGGCTGTGGTGGTATGCCTTGAACTGGTGGCTTTAAGGCTCTAGGGAACATGCATGTCAGCTTTCTCTGTCCTGGAGAAAACTTCCTCACTGTGCTAGACTGTTTATACTCTAGGATGGAGGGTCCTGCGTGTGCTTCAGTACAACAGTCATGGCTGAACTATTGGGTCCAGCTGGTGGTGCAATACTGCAACCCTCTGAATGGATGTGGGATGGATGTCAGTGAGGCCCCAGGGATGTGGAGATGCAGGGGCTACTGTTTCTCAGGGAAGGATGTACTCTGATGGTGACCATGCTCTCAAGATGGCATTGCGCTGCAGTAACCTGGGTGCCAACAAGTGAAGGTGATCTAGCGTTAATTTTTTCTCTGGGATAATAAAATCCTATGAACTCCAGGCAACTCCCTCTCATCGACTTAGGCCCTGTGAGGACTGAGGGGCTCTACTATAGCTAGAATTTCAAGATTCTGTGGTTGAAATGTGGGCTTTGGGGCATTCTCCACTTACCTATTCTCAGATATGGGGAGTACCTCTTGGTTCTGAGCCAATCTTGGCCAGATTCTTTGCTTCCCTCTCTATGCCACCAGCTCGAGCTTCCATGCCTCAGAGAGTCTTCATCACTTCCTTGCTGAATTTCATTGTTCTCCCTTAAACATCCTATTTAATGTGTGGTTTGCTGTTACGGTTCTTCTTCGTGGAGGAGGTGAGCCCTAGAGGCTTCTAGTAAGCCATCTTGATGACATCTGTCTGGGTCATTTTTTTTTTAAAGCATCCATTTATATTGGTTGTGAACATTATTTACTAGTTCACATTTTAAATGAATAGGTTGCATCATCATGTTAGTAGAAGTCTGCATTATAACTTTAATAGTGAGTTTATGGATTAAAATATATGTGTGGATTGTGTGTCTGGTTCAGCATTTACACTGAAAACTTGAACACATGATTTAACTTTGTTTGCCTCAGTTTCCAGGTAATGATAACATCTTCAAGGGAAAATCAATGCTTTTATTTTGAAAGATGCGAGTTTTTTGGAGAAGTTAATAAAGAACTCTTGGCAAAGGAAAAGACTGTGGGTTGACAATATTTGACAATAACTAACCTTGAGATAAAAATATAGGCAGACATCTATAAAGATTAATGTGTTCTTTATGTGCTGCTTATGAAAAATGACCTGAATACTAAGGTGATGATAAAGATTTGTTGTTCAAGAGAGAATGGAACTCTAGAGACAGAGTTTCACAGAGCAATTACTCTAATGCTGACATTAATATCTGAAGAAAGTTGTTTTCTCCCATAGCAAAGGTAACACTCTACTGATTTTCGACATAAAAATCCCTCTGACCTCTATTTGTAAGGTTTCTCATGGCATGAAACTCAAATATGTAAGGAATTGACTTTCAATTTCAATCACTTCATGCATATTCAGCTGGACTGGCATGTGGCCCACATTAACCTGGTTATTACTAAAAGCAGAATGTTCTTCTTTAAGGGACCAAGTTTTCAGTCCTGAAGCTCATCAAAACCAACTGAGCCTTCAAAATGCCAAACACATCACCCATAAACTATAAAACAGAGCAGGCATCAGAATCTGAGGTTTAATAATAAACATTTGTTCCTTCTTAGGAAGGCTACATGTCACAAGCATGTAACTGCTGGCAAGGGGGAGAGAGTACATATGATTTACAGCAAAAATAGAAAACATACGAAAAAATGTTTAAGAAAAAAACCACTGTGAAGTATGTAGGCATGTTTTCTTTACTTCTATGCCCACTTGTGCTTGATTCCAAAAGTCATGTTGACGCTAGAAAACTGATCAGTGTTTTATGACTCCAAATTTTCCTTTCCTCCTTTTTTTTTTTTTTTTTTGTGAGATGGTGTTTTGTTCTTGTTGCCCAGGCTGGAGTGCAGTGGCATGATCTTGGCTCACTGCAGCCTCTGTCTCTCAGGTTCAAGCGATTTTCCTGCCTCAGCCTCCCGAGTAGCTGGGATTACAGGCATGTGCCACCACACCAAGCTAATTTTGTTTTGTTTTGTTTTTTGTTTCTGTTTATTTCTCTTTTTGCTTTCTTTCTTTTTTTTTTTTTTTGTAGAAACAGGGTTTCTCCATGTTGGTCAGGCTGGTCTCAAACTCCTGACCACAGGTGATCCACCCACCTTGGCCTCCCAAAATGCTGGGATTATAGGCATGAGCCACTGCGCCCAGCCACTTTTCTCCATTTTTAAAGTATACTCTGTCATTTCTCAAATTTTCTGAATCATAAAAATCATTAGAAACAATTTATAAATATATGAACTCTTTAAGTTATCTGAAGAGAGACAGTTTTAGTTCAGACTACAGATAAGGCAGTGACTCTCAACAGCTCTTTAACAATCTCCTCCCAATGCTGTATCATGGTCAGAACCCAAAATATGAGTAAAAAGCACAGGTTTGAAATATCACACCTCGTACACACAAAAAGAAAGTTTAGAGTCCAGGTAATAAATACATACTGAACAGTTTAGGAAAGAGAGTGAGGAACTAAGAAATGTATCAGGAGATATTTAACAACTAGTGGCTGACACACGACTGGACAGAAGAAATACAATTATCTTAATGACTTGGTTAAGGCACCTAACGTTATGAGGATTATCTAGGTCAATTATCTATGTATTCTTAGGCATGTGTTGATTCCTTAAACTTTTAATTAGCAATTGCATTCAATATTATGATACCTGAAGTGAAACAGGCAGATAGAGAATATTCCTTATAATATTCTATTTTAGCCTATGTTATTGCTTTCTGGATATATTCTTCATGACATTAACTCATTGAAATGTGGTAACTATTAGAAAGAAAGTGATTGACTCACTCTGACATTGAATAAACGATAGCCAGCTGAATAATAAAATCACATTTGGTTGCATTGGAAATACAGTATAACAAAGGATATCAATTAAATCCCAAACTATATCATTAATGATTGTTCTGTTTTGGGAGAGAGTAGAGGAAAAAAAAATTCCAGATACTCATATTAAGCTATGTAGGTGAGAGTTTTAACTGTTATATATAACTGCATAACTACTTTTTAAAATATAAGCCATGATAATTGGGTGTAGTGACTCAGACCTGTAATCCCAGCATTTTGGGAGGCCAAGGTCAGGAGTTTGAGACCACCCTGGCAAACATGGTGAAACCCAGTCCCTACTAAAAATACAAAAAAATTAGCCAGGTGTGGTGGCACACGCATGTAGTTCCAGGTACTCAGGAGGCTGAGGCATGAGAATCACTTGAACCCAGGTGGCAGAGGTTGCAGTGAGCTGAGATCGGGCCACTGCACTCCAGCCTGGGTGACAGAGTGAGACTTTGTCAAAAAAAGAAAAAAGAAAGAAAAGAAAAGAGAAAGAAAGAAAAAATATATATATATATATACACACACACAGAGAGAGAGAGAGAGAGAGAGAGAGAGAGAGAGAGAGAGAGAGATGCCATGATAACAATCAATCGAGGAAGGAAATGAAAGCATCAGGGACAAGATAAAAATTTTTAAATGTTGCACTTAGTCTCTTTTAACTGTCCATCATTTTCTTAGGATATCTGTAGGAAAATAACAATTGTTCTAATTCCTAAAGAGCTCATTTTTTCCTTGCCCTGTCCTTCATTTTGAATAATTTTTACAATTATGTTCTAACTATATAGAAATGATTTTCATGAAGTGGGTATTATGACTCTTGATGCACAAGCAATACGACCTGATTAGGTCATAGGAAAAAAAAATAGAATATTTTGTACAAGTGTGCCTGCTAATGAAATACGGCACTGAGATACCAAATTAATTAACCATCCAACAAAACAAAGACTTCATTACTTCAAGAGCACCTCAAAAGCACACCAAGGTCTATAGTGGAATTACTAAAATATTTTCAAATACAGGGCATAATTCCTCAATGAGTACTATTTTTTTCAACATTCAACTAGTTATGCTCAAGAAAACGCACATATTTCTACGACTGAAAACTGTTCTCAGCTGTCAATATTGAGTATATGATGGCAGACAATCTCAGCTACTAGTTCTTTTGCCTTATAAGTGGTTTTGAATACACTATGAATAACAGAATATACACATAATAAAATACATTGTTTTACATATCAGTTGTCACACTATTCCATTTGTATAAATACAGATGGGGCACAAGTGGTGAGATTCAGTGACTTCAGCATTCTCTAGAAACGCTGAATAAAAATTCTCACAAAGCTGCTGGTTAGCTAAGAGAAAGAAATGATTTTAAATATTGGTGTTTATAGGCACCAGTTTAGAAGATTTAAAATCTAAAGGGCTTTCTAAATTTCTAGATCTGGAGCTTGATCTAGTCAGTGCTATCTAATAGAATAAAATGCAAGCCATAAGTATAGTTTTAAATTTTCTAGCAGTCACAGTAAAACTGAAAATAAACAGCTGTAATTTATTTTAATAATATATTTTATTTAATGTAACATATTTAAAATATTATTATTTCAACATGTAGCACTAGCCATGCTACCAGTGCTCAATAGCTATTTGAGGCTAAAAGCTACCTAATTAACTAGCAGAAAACTAGACTTTGAATGAAAACTTTGAATGAATTTAATTTTTTATTTAAGTCCTAGTTCAAACTAGAATATTTACTTATGATTTATTCTGAACTGCAAATCTATTTAGTAAGTCAATGCAAACCAAAAAATATATTTTTTAAAAAATTAAATTAAAAAATCATCTTGGTTTATAAAACTGCTATAGTTAAGACCAGAACTCAAATATTAAATGTATATATTTTTCTTACTCATATACCCAGTTAAAAACCTATATGAATTTAAAAACAAAAACTGGATAAAACAGAACATTTAGAATTAAAATATTTTGAAAATCATAATTTTATGAACAGTGAAAACACGAATCAAAATTAATTATACCCACCATGAACAGAGTTATACTCCCAGTGTTTTTTGGACATTCCCTGAATGTCATCACTAGTTTAAAATAATCAACTGAGATTTGTATAATATTAGAAACCAGGAATACTCTTTATTTCCCAATCATGACTTAACAACTTTTTCCCAATAGTTTCTCTAAAACATGAAAACTCATGTGAATCAATTTTTTGCCCGTTTATCCACATATCATATTACATTAAAATTAGCAAAAATTTTGAAGTCAGAGGGAGACACATCTTAATCTAACATTTATTTGGCCTATCACTGGGATCAGAGCAATGCCAGTACCAAGTAGACAATATCATCTCCCCCATGAATTGACTAAAAAGGATTACGTGATACAATATATTTTAAATGACAAATGAATAAATAGTCCTTATTTGAGAATGACAGTGTTAACGTAGACTTTGATTGAGATATTTTAAGTGGTAGGTATATATCTCAGCATAAACAGCTTAAAAGTAAAGTCAGTTGCAAAAGAAGATTCTAGACATAGTCACATTTCTGCTTTTTCACAACTCAGCCTCTCAAAATTACAACTTAGAATAAAAGACAATGCTTTTTACTCTTAGACTGGACATAAGATAAAAAGCTTATAAAAATTGAGGTAACTTGGCATGGTGGACACAGTTTAGTATTAGACCAATGTCTTTGAATTCTAGAGAAACATGAATACTAGAGAAGGATGAGAATATGAGTTTGTGAAATATCAAGTAAATGAAAACTATCAATGATATCTTTGAATACAATAGTCATTTTTGGTTTTTTGGCCACTTCTGTGGAATAAATGTTGTGTCCTCTCCATCTAAATTTTTATGTTAAAAACCTAATCCCCAATGTCATGATATTTAGATATGGGGCCTTTGAGAGATGATTAGATCATAAAGTTGGAAGCCCTTGATGGGATTAGTGCCCTTATCAGAGAAACAAGAAAGTATGGTTATTCTCTGATCTCTGTTATGTGAAGATCCAATGAGAAGACCGCATCTGAAAACCTAAAGGCAGACCTCTCCAGATACCAGATCTTCCAGAACCTTGACCTCAGATTTCCCAGCTTGCAGAACTATGAGAAATAAATGTCTGGTATTTAAGCCACCCATCTGTGGTAATTTGTTACAGCACCCCAGTTGACTAAAACAGCCAACTGGCATCAGTTAATTCTATTTCTCCTAAAAATGTCTAATATTTTATTGGGAATATAGTCTTCTTTCACTCTTTGTCAATGTGTTTAGAAGGAATCTGGCTCTTCTCAGATGCCAGGGATACCATGTAAGAGGCTTGAGTATGCTATGGTGGCAATGACTGATACAATGGCTGTGTAACTATTCAGAGCTAATAATCATCATGCAGTGTTTGATAACAAATCTGGAACAGAAGAAAACATTATTTCTGGCTGCAGTTTAGTCTGGAAAGAGGTGGGACATTATAGAGCAATTTTGTCACCACAGAGAATATCTGTCTTAAATGTAACCAAAATGATGGAAAAAGAAACCAAGAAAAATAAATAAAGATTATGTATTATTAAGTCATATTTGAAACTAGAACTACTTGGGAACTTTCTGACTATATGAACCATTTAAGTCTGTTTTCCTTAAGACATTTTGGGAAGTATGTAAGTCACTTGCAAACAGAACAATTTAACACAGGAAGACTAAGAATTGACTTTAATTTTTCCCATTTGCATGCTTATCCTTTCTATTAACTACAGTATAGAACTAATCTGTCTAGTTCATGCTCTTCAATAGTGAGTTTTAGTTTTATCTCTGAAGATCAAGCTATTGACCTTAGACACTTTAACACAATAAAGCATCATGCTTTTATTTACTTATTTGCTATAGATTAGCTCTCAACTGATAACCAAAACCAAATGTACATCTTTTGCTAATAGCATTCCCACCAGCAATAGATTATGTTTGTTACAATGTCCTACTCAATAACAGTAACAATAACACATATTCCCCCAGTCTAAGAAACCAGATCCATTTCTGTATCTACTATAGAACAAAAGCTTTATACCACTTGCAAAATAGTAGCAAATACTTCTGCCCTCAGGAGAAAGAGAAGAAAAAAAAAATCCTAAGGGAAGACCTGAAATACATTCTGGGCACAGATTATTAAAAAGTTCATACTAATGAAAGAACAGTAGGATTTTCATATTGGGTTCTACCCTCGAAACTCATGACATACTTCCCTACCTAAGGCTGATAGTAAAACAGAAAAAATGGAAAATGTCATCCTCCCTTTCTGCCAACACTAGGCTAGAAAGTGTTGAGTAATACACAACAGTCTACAGCTGGGGTAATTATAAGAGTGTGGAAAGAATGACCTTCTCCGAGACAGAAGTGCACATAGGAGACCTGGATTTGAGAATGGATGAGACATCGAGAGAAACTACCTGACAGACCAGCCCACACTTAATCATAAGGTAAGTCAGAGTATCTGGAAGCCTGTGGTGAACTGAGAGTGACCAGAAGCAGAAAACCAGAAACTCAGTGTCTTAATTTATTTTCTGCTGCTATAATAGGATAGCACAGCCCGGATAATTTATAACAAATAGGAGTTTATTTGGCTCATGCTTCTGGGGTCTGGGAAATTCAAGAACATGACACCAGCATCTGGTGGGGTTTGTTCCATCGTGGAAGGCATCACATGGTGAATGAGCATGTAAGACAGAGAGAAGAGTGAAGCTAAATTCATCCTTTTATCAGGAGCACACTTTCTCAATAATGGTATTATTTCACTTTTAAAAGTGGATCCCTTGTGACCTAATCAACTCTTAAAGGGCCCGCTTCTCAACACTGTTAAAATGGCAATTAAATTTCAACATCAATGTTGGTGGGAACATTCAAATCATAGCACTCAGCACCTGAATATTGGCACAACTCCCTATAATAAAGTCCTTACCAAAAAAAAAAAAAAAAAAAAAAAAAGAGGCAATTTCTGGATAAAATATATAAATAATTTAGTAAGTTTCTACTGGTGTACTCAAGATATATAGCTTTTAAGTAAAATTATAAGATACACAGATGCAAGTAAATAAATAACACACTGTCAAAAGATAAAACAATAAAACTGTTTATATATGACACATATGTTTAACATATTAATCATTTATATATTAAAATTCCCATCTGTGAAATTTAATATATAGATGATTACTATATTAAAGAATCTAGTGGAAAGAATAGGACATATGCATGATTAGATGGGAAATGGCAGCAGAATGAAATAAAATAACATAATATAATACAAGAAAGAAGGAAATAAAAATGCTAGAAATAAAAGCAAAAAGAACAAACTTGCAGGCATCATGTTATCCAACTTTAAACTACACTGCAAAGCTGCAGTAACCAAAATGGCATGGGACTGGTACAGAAACAGACACATAGACCAATGGAACACGTTAAAGAAAGCAAAAATAAAGCTGCAAAACTATAATCTTGTGACAAAGTCAACAAAAACAATCAATGGGGAAAAGACTACCTATTTATTAAATGGTGCTGGGATAAGTGGCAAGCCATCTGCAGAAGATTGAAGCTGGACCCTTTCTTTACCACATACAAAAACCAACTCAAGATCAATTAAAGAGTTAAATGAAAACCCTAAAACTATACAAATCCTGGAAAATAACCTAAGAAAAACATTCTGGACATAGAAACTGGAAAAGATTGTATGGAAATGCCAAAAGCAATTGCAACAAAAATGAAAATTGACAAGTGGGATTTAATCAAATTGAAGAGCTTCTGCACAACGAAACTATTCGCACACAAACAACCTACAGACTGGAGAAAGTATTTACAATGTATGCATCTGACAAAGTTCTAATATCCAGAATCTATAAGGAACTTAAAGAAATCAACAAGCAATAAACAAATAACCCTATTAAAAATAAGCAAAGAACATGAACACTTTTTTAAAGAAAAAATACAAATGGCTAACCAACATATGAAAGTATGCTCAACATCACTAATCATTAGAGAAATGCAAATAAAACAATGAGATGGTAAAGAGGTTTAATTGATTCACAGTTCTGCATGGTTGGAGAGGTCTCAGGAAACATACAATCATGGTGGAAGGCAAAAGGGAAGCAGGCACCTTCCTCCAGTCTTCTCATATCAGTCAGAATGGCTATTACTAAGAAGTCAAAAAATAACCGGTGCTGGTGAGTTTGCAGAGAAAAGTGAACGCTTATACACTGCTGGTAAGAATGTAAATTAGTTCAGCCACTGTGGGAGGCAATTTAGTGATGTTTCAAAGAACTTAAGACAGAACTACCATTTGATCCAGCAATCCCATTATTCATTATATACCCAAAAGACTATAAATCATTCAACCATAAAGACATAGAAACGTGTCTGTTCATCACAACACTATTCCCAATAGCAAAGTCATGGAATCAACCTAAATGCCCATCAAAAGCGGACTAAACAAAGAAAAGGTGGTACATATATACCATGGACTACTAAACAGTCATAAAATAGAATTAGATTATGTCCTTTGCAGCAACATGGATGCAGCTGGAGGCCATAACCTTTGATATGCTTTGGCTTTGTGTTGCCACCCACCTCTCATCTTGAATTGTAATTCCCTAGGTGTTGACGGAGGGTCCTGGTGGGAGATTATTGGGTCATGGGGGTGGTTTTCTTCCATGATGCGCTCATGATAGTGAGCGAGTTCTCATGAGATCTGATGGTTTTATACGTTAGGTTTTCCCCTGCTCGTTCTCTCTTTCTTGCAACCCTGCGAGGAAGGTGCCTGCTTCCCTTTTGCCTTCCACATGGTTGTAAGTTTCCTGAGACCTCTCCAGCCATGCAGAACTGTGAATCAATTAAACTCCTTTCCATTATAAGTTACCCAGTCTCAGATATGCTTCATAGCAGCATGAAAATGGACTAATGTAATCCTAAGCGAACTAATGTAGAAACAGAAAACCAAATACTGGATGTTCTCACTTACAAGAGAAACTGAACATTGAGTACACATGCACACAAAAAAGGGAACAGCAGACACCAAGGTCTACTTGAGGGTGGAGAATGGGAGGACGGAGAGGACTAAAAAACTACCTATTGGGTACTATGCTTATTACCCGGGTGATGAAATAATCTATATGCCAAACCCCTGAGACACACAATATACCCATAAAACAAACCTGTACATGTACTGAAACCTAAAATAAACAATTTGTAAAAAGGAAATTAAAAAAAGAAATGCTGGAAATGGAAAAAATATAAAACAGAAATATAAATTGGTGGGTGGTAGATTCTATATCACCGATAAAAAAAATGGTAAGTAAAATTACTCAAATTAAAATACAAAGAGAAGAAGTGTTAGGAAAAAAGTTTGGAGCAATATAAAATGTTCTAACATCTGTGTAACTGAACACCCAAAAGCAAGAGAGTTAGAGTGGGACAAAATAGAGCTAGATACATAAAATAAATAAAGGAATAGAGAAGTATTTTAAGAAGCCTCTCAATCCATTAAAACACTAACAAGTAAGGTTTTCTATATTTAAGTTGCCTCATTTTCTGTGTGTTGCAACAAGATTCAATTTTGGAAATGAGTAAAAGTTTGGCTTCTTATTTTAAATTTCAATAAACCTAAGGTGCACACTTTTTTTACATTTTAACATCTCCAGAATTGGGCAGACTCTAGACCAAATGGAATGTCATTAATTTAACTGCTCATGAAAATACAAAATAATGGTATATCTTTCAACTGATGGTATCTGAGATTGGATGCAATATGTTAATTACTCTACTTTGACAAACAAGTTGTGATAAAAGGACATGTGCCTTTGTCAAAGGTTTATAGGCTAAAACACTATAACACTGTGACTGCTGTGCTCTGCTGCCTGTCATCCCAGGAGACACTACTAATTACCTAGTGCCAACTACTAAATGGAAAGAACACAATCAGCATGGGAATGAGACCTTTACTATGTCATCAGAATATTTCAAGCAAGATGCCAGGGAACTGTTAACTTAAAAATGCAAATTAGCATTTAAGTAAGTGCTTAGGTCAGGACTCTTAATAGAACTTCCTTCAATGATGGAAATGTTCAATGTGTGCTGCCCAATATCGTAGCCATAGCCATAGGCAACTAGAGTACTTGAGACATGACTAGTACAACTGACAGACTGAATACATAATTGTATTTAATCTGAATGTAAATGTGAATGCACACATGTGACTAGTGGTGATGTGTTGAACAGCAAAGCTTAGACATGGGGTTTGAGCATTTTTAAGATTAGGATGGAAAGATCAGGCATTTTGCTGCCCTAATGCACTGCTCTGAAAATACTAGTGCTACTTTGACATCCTTGGTCCTGCATCATGAACCCAGTTGTGGTCAGAGAGAAACAATTAAGAATGTAATAAGCACAGGAGGTGGTGAACTCAGCAGCTAAATACTAACTGTCTTTCCTTTCTCACATGCTAGTGACAAGCTTCCAGATTTTTCTTGAGAAAAGTATTTCCTTGCTAGACAGAGAAATCCCCAATACTTGCCCCCATTTTATTATTATTATTATTTTTCTCAATGTAGTACCAGGAACAATAAAAAAAGTGGGAGATATACATTAAGCATTATTGTTAATTATACTTTCTAAATATTATAACAACCAATAGTGAGAATAATAATAAAATTCAGGACCTTAACCCATATCCATACTTAGATTTTCCAGAGGATAAAAATCTTCCCTGCTGATGAACCAAAAATTTGTCAAAATTTGTAATCAGTATTTGATAGTATTTTATATAATTGGTAATTATTTGTAATTCTTAAGTATACTTTTTTTGTACCTTATGTATTATATTCTTTAGTATACAATTTGGGCAAATTGAAAATGTTTTTCAGTATAAAGTTATTAGTGAATGCCAATCATTTCCAAAGTCTCTTAACATATTTAATTGTAAGAAGTAGGTAGTAATTTAAATTCCAGTAAAATGTAATGTCTTACCAAATTTAATTTAAATGTCTAATTTTCATATCATCACTGATATAAAGTGAGAATGTAAATAAATACATACATGTATTATTATTATTATTATTGAGATGGAGTCTCGCTCTGTCGCCCAGGCTGGAGTGCAGTGGCATGATCTCGGTTCACTGCAACCTCTGCCTCCCGGTTTAAGCAATTCTCCTGCCTCAGCCTCCCGAGTAGCTGGGATTGCAGGTGCACGCCACCACACCCAGCTAATTTTTGTGTTTTTAATAGAGACGGGGTTTCATCATATTGGTCAGGATGGTCTCGAACTCCTAACCTCATGATCCGCCTGCCTCAGCCTCCCAAAGTGCTGGGATTACAGGCGTGAGCCACCGCGCCCGGTCTGTATGTATTATATGTAGATATAAGAGGTTTCCTTTCATATGATTGTGTGATTTGTTCTCTACATAAAACAACTCAGCTTAGAGAATAAGAGATGGCTGAATGCCAGTCTACACTCTGGCTATATTATTACACAGGGCTGTATTCTACCAGAAAAAGAAAACACCATTTTCATCACACAAGCCATTGAGCCTCTGCTAAACAGTTCGCCTACGGACATAAGTGCCCAGAAGGAACAACTTTTTATAAAGTGTCTATGTACCTTTTCAAGATGTCTTCCTTGACAGAAAAACATCAAGACTAGGGCAATGAAAAGTTGTGCAAGGAAAACAGACCTGAACACCATGAAACAATGGAGTGCACGTGCATTAGGCACACAACAGTAGTGACATTTAAGTTTTGGTTTTCATTTGATCTTATCATACATTACTAAAGAATATAGACCTCAAGAATAAGAAGTCATCTTTTAAAATATGAAATATATATCCTTGGCTCAAGAATTTTAAAAAATGCCGAGAAGGACAAAACTAAATTTAAAACATTACATTTTTTTATTATTATTTTAAAATAAATAATGTAATTGGATTGTTTGTAACTCAAAGGATAAATGCTTGAGAGGATGGATACTCCATTTTCCATGATGTGCTTTTTTCACATTACATGCTTGTATCAAACATCTCATATACCCCCCGAATATATTTATATATATGTAGTATGTATCCACAAAAATTGTAAAAAATGATAAAATAAAAAGTAAAAATTTCTCTTCTCAAAACAATTCTACATGCAAGAAAAGTGAAGTGCCAACATTTAATTGATTTGTCCAAATATAGTAAGAACACATTGGAACCAGGACCTAAGCTAGAATTTCTTGACTTCTAGATACATTTCATACATCATTCTATGCTCACATATCTTCGAGAGTCCCTTAATTGAATAACAGCTTGAGGAAGGTCATATCACGATTCTTGACTGCAAGTAACAATATTGGATTTTATCTAATTAAACCTAAAAGGAATGTATTAAAAAGGATACTGGGTGTACCAATTTACATTTCTACCAACAGTGTACAAGAGTTTCCTTTTCTCCACATCCCTGCCAACACTTATCTTTTTTCTTTGTCAAGAATGACCAAGCTAACAGGTATGAGGTGGTATTTAAGTGTGATTTTGATTTGCATTTTCCTGATGATTAGTACATTTTAGCTCCTTTTCATATACCTGTTTGCTATTTGTATGTTTCTTTTGAGAACTGGTATGGCCATTATAGAAAACAATATGGAAGTTGCTAAAAAATAATAAAAATAAAAATAGAGCTATCTTATGATACAACAACCTCAATTCTTAGTACATTTTCAAAGGATATAAAATCAGGGTCCTTAAGAGATCTATGCACTACTGGGTTCATTTCAGCATTATTCACTAAGTAGCCACAATATGGAAACAACTGAAATGTCTCTTGGTGGATGAATGGATGAAGAAGTTATGGTTTATAAATACAACAAAACGTTAATTTTTAAAAAAGAAGAACACAATTTGCAACAAAATGGATAAACCTGAAGGTCATTATGCTAAGTAAAATAAACCAAACACATAAAAAATTACTGTAGGATCTTACTTATATGTGGAGACCAAAATCGTCAAACACATAGAAGCAGAAAGTAGAATGGAGGTTGCCAAGGAGCTGAGGGGAGGGGGAAAGGCAAAGCTCTCAGTCAGAGGGCATAAAGTTTTAATTACGTGAGATGAACAAGTCCTGGAGACCTAATGTACAACACTATGACTATAGTTGACATGGTTTTATATATACATGAAATTTGCTAAGAGGATAGATCTTAACTATTCTTACCACGGAAAAATAGATGATAGTAATGATAGGAGGTGATAGAAGTTAATAAGCTTAACTGTGGTAATTAAGTGCTCCATAATGTATATCAAATCATTAACTTGCCATCTTAAATATATGAAATTTTAATTTCAATTATAGCACAATAAAACTGAAGGCAAAATATGAAGGGTGTGGGCAGCTGATAAACTTGTTGGGTGAACTCAAAAACCCAGATCAGGGCTAAGCTTCCAAGAATGTTGGCTGAAACCACACCATGAAACTGGTTGTTGAAACAATAACTTCTACTCCATAGAGCCTTTATAGAAAATGTCTACCTGCTTCAGGACTACAAAAGCCACTTCTATGCTAGGAACTTGACTCACCACAACTGATGCCAGCGAAAACCAAATATTCTGTAACCATCCACCTAACAAAACTTAGAAGCACTGCAGGGAGCCTGCTTTTTCTTACTGACCAATTCCAAATCAAGTGCAGATGATTGGCAGTATAGGTGACAGGTTTGTATCCTAACTTTAGCTGATTTCCATGTTGAGAACTTAGAAATATAGAAACTATAGAAAGGCTAGTCAAAGATGATGGGAAACCAATTTAATGACGTGCAAAACCAAATTTAAATATATTTCAGGTCGGGCGCGGTGGCTCACACCTGTAATCCCAGCACTTTGGGAGGCCACAGCAGGTGGGTCACGAGGTCAGGAGTTCAAGATCAGCCTGGCCAAGATGGTGAAACCCAGTCTCTACTAAAAATACAAAAAACTAGCTGGGCATGGTGGTGGGCACCTGTAATCCCAGCTACTTGGGAGACCGAGGCAGTGAATTGCTTGAACCCAGGAGGCAGAGGTTGCAGTGAGCCGAGATCACGCCACTGCACTCCAGCCTGGGTAACAGAGAAATAAAATTAGGGCCTATAATATATGAATTTTTTAACTGGTTGCACATTTATTTCTGATAATGATTATTCTTGATTTTCTTATGACACAGTAAGTTTTTAAGAATTATCCCAGAACTCATGTTGATCCAATAATTAATCAAGAAATTGATCTATAAATGTGGCATAAAAAAGATATTTGTATTTTTAAGTTACACTTTGTTGTTTCCAAATATAAAGACTTTCATGATTAGAACAAAGCAAAACAGAATAAACAAAATATACACATCCATGCAACGCAATTAAGAAAATAAAAATTAGGAAAAAAAATAACCAGACAGAGAAAATGAAAGGAAAGAATGAGACAAGAATTATAGTGGGGTCTAAGATAAGATGATAATTTTAATGGGCTATTGGATTTTAAGTAGATTAAAGAGTTGTTTTATAAGGAATTTGTATTATATGAAATGAGCAATCTGAATTTCTACGTTCCAAGTGCTCTATTTTCAGGGGAGAAATCTCCATCCCCTGGAGATATTTACATAACTAAGTTTTGGACCCCAAAACAACTTTGTAGCTTATTTAGCCTAAACTCTTCATTTTATGTCCAAATACTTGATTTATTACTGCATTTTACAATGACTGTAGGAATGGTCATAGTAATGTGAAAAATGAAGCAAGTCTCTCTAAAAAAGTTCACCTTGTTTATGCTAAACACTGAGCAGGTGAAAGAGAGTGAGGGAAGAAAGGAGTAACAATTACCATAGTTGGAGTTTATGTCAAGAGATCTGTAATGTGGCCATAAACGTAATAAACAGACATCTCATTCTGTAAAGGAAGGGATTTTAACTAAACAATCCTAAGTCGTCGCCAGTTACAAATTGAAAATAACACATGAAAAATGCTGAGCATGTTGACTGTGACACAGTAGCCCTTCAACAAATTTAAACTATCATAAAATCCTAGTACAAACTATTTTTTAAATTTACCCCTATGCCATGGATTTGTTTCCTTAGATGACATAATGATTAATCCATTTGTGGCTTGTTTGTGAGTACAAAGTAGTAAAACTAGAAGTGATGGCATACAAAGAAAGATAAATTTTAAAAATGACTCATTGCTTTCAGCACTTAGGATATGGTTAATTAATAAAAAGTCAAAACAGAAAGAAACTTGCCTGGGGCTTATAGAACTGAAAAATGAAAACATCATTTTTTCCTTGCAATAGTTACTGACTAAACTCCTTATGCTAAGCAAAGATGAAAAAGTCTTTGGAAATTTCTTAGTATATTAGACATATAAAAAACTACCTTATTATTATAAGCAGTAAGGCCATCATTTTACACCTATGTACATCCTATAAAAGCACTGGCTCAATATCAAATTCATAGTCATTTGGAAA
This sequence comes from Chlorocebus sabaeus, assembly GCF_047675955.1. NCBI lineage: Eukaryota > Metazoa > Chordata > Mammalia > Primates > Cercopithecidae > Chlorocebus > Chlorocebus sabaeus. Next base: position 15,930,902 of record NC_132913.1, read on the forward strand.
AGAGTAGCTAAATTAAATCACTGTTTTTTGGCTAAATCAAAACAACAAATACATTTTATTTCTTTTCATATTTGAATGTAGCCTTAGAGATTCTGTTGAATTGTAGCTTTTTACAGATAAATCTTAAGGTGAACTCTATTTGCATCTTGATACCGACTGGAAATAGTTTCAATTCTAAACTATGTTTTCTTTTGTCACTTTTAGCATAAATAAAAGAAAATGCACTTTGTGGGAGGTGAGATGAGAGGTTGGTAGGAAAATAAGGTTCTGCTAAAGGCTCACTATGTGTCTTAGTTCATTTGTGCTGCTCTACCAGAATATCTGAGACTAGGTAATTAATAAAGAACAGAAATGTATTGGCTTATGGTTATGGAGGCTGGGAATTATGAGAGCATGGTGTCAGCATCTGATGCAGGCCTTCTTACTAAGTCATCTCCTGACGTTAGGTGGAAGGGCAAGAGAGGACAAGAGTAAGAGAGGGAAGGAGGTTGAATTTATCGTTTTATCAGGAATCTGCTCTCATAGTAACTAACCCACTTCATAATAATGGCATTAATCCTTCCATTCATGAGGGCTCTGCCTCTGAAAGTTCCCACTTCTCAACACTGGTGCTTTGGGGATTCAGTTTCCAACACATAAACTTTGGGGGACACATTCAAACCAGAGAACTATACAACTTGAAAAAAATTTACTCTATGTAGTCCTTGAATTGATATAGTTTATTCTGAAAGGGGAGGCTGGACAAGCTTTCTTTCAGAATTAATATTCCCAGGACCCTTCATTTAGTCTCACATAGGGAGATCAGTAGTGATTTTGTTGTTGTTCAGAGCTTTAGACTATCACGTATTTTAAAGAAAGGAACATTCAAATTAAAAAGTATTGTTATTTGTTTAAGTTAATAGAAAGCTGCCTTCTTCAGCTATCTTTAAGATTCAGTTCTCATAGATCTAATAGATTTTTGTACCTGAATGGAATGAAAAGGTCATAGTTTCACAAACACCACATTTATTTGATTCAATCAGCATCAATTATTCCCTGGTGATTGGTAACAACCAGTGCCTACCATTAGTAATAATTTATGAATGATGTTAACACTTTGATGAGTAAAATACAGCAAGCAAGAACTCATGTTTGCTGCCAAACTAAAATAAATATAAAAAGAGAGAGATATTTTAAGACATCTAATTCATTCTGGGGAAAAAAAAAAAAAAAAAGAGGTTATCAAGTTGACTTAAACAAATAAGGGAGATTGGGGCAGAGAAAGAACAAGGAAATGGGCCAAACCTGAAAACATTATTCAAGATAAATAAAAAGATACTGCTGGGGTAGAAAGAAGTCTCTATTACGTGCATATCAATTAGTAATCAATTATGCTCATTTTATGCAACTGCAGTTTCCTTTTTCCAATTGCTTGTTGCACTTACTAGACTTTAGGAATAGAGATAAATTACTGATATTTGGATATGTACTTCCAAATAGAGCGTAGCAATCCAGGACAGGTAAATTCTTTCCAAAAATAATAGTTTATACAAGATGTCTTGAAATAACAATACATTATTGTCACATTAAATATCACTAATTTTACTGTCTTGGAATACTACAACAATTTAAATATGACCTATAACACCTTAAATATTGAAAAAAGGGCAACATGTACCTATGCTCCATGGAAAGTTCTTCTACAGAACTGTGGAAGAAGGTTCTCTTCAGACACATAAATAAATATTTATTTTTAAAAAGTTGTTTCTTATGTTTAAAGGCTTCAAGAGACTTTTTAATGTTTTTTTTTTAATTTTTAGTAGCCATTAACATGGGAAGAACATAAGCAGATAGCATGTAATACAAATTAAAATATATTGATCTATCATTTTTATTTTTAAAATTGTGTGATGATGCATCTTCCATGCATTTCGGTTGCTCAAAAACATTAAAATAAAAACTTCTACAAGTAATAATCAATAGACACTCCCATTATTAATTTAAATTATGAAGAAGCCCTTTTGGAATGGTGGTTGAACATCAGAAGAAGAACATAACAGGATAAAGCAGGGCAAGTGGACTAGCTGGGAGAAAAGACAAGAGTAATGAAGATTTTAAAAGGAAGAAATCAATAAAACAAAGATACAGAATAAATGTCTTAAGAGAAGAAATAGAGAAAATAACCATATGTTCTGTTTCATAAACTAAAAGAAATGTATTTTTGCTGATTGCAGAGTCACATACTGAAATACATATTGAACTTGATGTTTGACAGCGTAAGTTTCAAATGACTGATTTTAAAGTCTTGGGGAGTTTGTTTCACCACTGTTACCACCAGCTGTTAATTAGGTTCTCATGTAATTTTCTGAGAAAATTTATGGCTGCTATCCTTCTCACTTTATTTACTTTTAACTTTGTACAAACATTCAAATTTTTTAAAATAAGCAAATAAAAGAGGTTTACCTTAAATTTATTCCTTATACATAATTATGATTTCATGCCAATGGAAGCAAAAACTCTGCATTTCTTAGGACAGAAAAACATATAATCTAAGATAAATCATGATAGACATGGTTATAATAGAAAACTGGTCATGATAAATTGTATGAAAGAAGCGCTTTTCAAATTTTATATAGAATGATTATTTCTATAAGATAAATAAGCAAGCCTTCCAACATCGTGGTTGTGTTTATATAGATAGATAGATAGATAGATAGATAGATAGATAGATAGATATAGATATAGATATAGATATAGATATAGATATAGATATATGTATTTTATTCAGGCATACATGTCAAATATAATGGTGACTTTCTCCTGCTGGTGAAAGAGCATGGTGCTAGCATCTGATGCAGGTCTTCTTACTAAGTCATCTCCTGACGTTAGGTGGAAGGGCAAGAGAGGACAAGAGTGAGAGAGGGAAGGAGGTTGAATTTATCATTTTATCAGGAATCTGCTCTCATAGTAACTAACCCACTTCATAATAATGGCATTAATCCTTCCATTCATGAGGGCTCTGCCTCTGAAAGTTCCCACTTCTCAACACTGGTGCTTTGGGGATTCAGTTTCCAACACATAAACTTTGGGGGACACATTCAAACCAGAGAACTATACAACTTGAAAAAATTTACTCTATGTAGTCCTTGAATTGATATAGTTTATTCTGAAAGGGGAGGCTGGACAAGCTTTCTTTCAGAATTAATATTCCCAGGACCCTTCATTTAGTCTCACATAGGGAGATCAGTAGTGATTCTGTTGTTGTTCAGAGTTTTAACTGATTTTGAAACTTATTTCAGTTAATTTCAAACTTCTTCATAACATTCTACATTATCTGAATTTTTAATATGAACATCTCTAATCATAGACAAGAGCTTTTTGCAATATTGAAACAAAAATTTATTCATGAGTAAATCTCTAGACAGAACTTACAATTACAATTTTCCTTTCTCATACCCACAGATTGATCTTTCTCCTTTTTTATATAAAGTTAAAAAAGTGGGAGAAGAGAGGTTTTTACAAATCTTCGGAACTACATGTAAAACATTAGTAATATTCTGAAACCTCCAGTTTTTTATCCCTCGGAATTTAAAAAAAAAAAATATTAAGCGCCAATTTGAGCCTAAGAAAAAGTAACTCAAAATATGAACAATATTTTGCCATCCATCTTTGTCTTACTGACTTTTCCATTGTATTGTTTAGTTTTATTGATATAAAATGGGTACACAAAAACTGCACATATTAAATGTATGCAATTTGATTAGTTTAAAAGTATGCATATGCCCGTTATATCATCACCAAAATCAACGTAATAAATATATCTATCAGTGCCAAAAATTTCCGTGTGTGTGTGTGGGTGTGTGTGTGTGTGTTTGGTAAGAACACAACATGCAATGTATCCTCCTCTCATATTTTAAAGTGCACAATACTGTCTTTTTAATATAGATGATTACTATGTTACACATCAGATATTTATAACTTATTTATTATGCATATCAGAAACTTTATACCCATTGAAAAATAGTTTTCCATTTTCTCCTCACGCAGTCCCTGGCAACCATCATTCATTCTATTCTTAGTTACTATGAGTTTGACTATTTCCCATGGTATTTAACACCCTATTGCCAAAGCTCCTTCTCATTCAGTCTTCCCCCTCAGGCTTCCCCTAAGAAATGATTTGTATTATTCAAGAGCTAATTCTTTATTCAATATTATATGATAATTCTTCAAAAATTAAAATCAATTCAGTGGGAATGTGTTGAGTGATTATGTGATTAATATCTTAATTTTTATATTTATATTTATTAATTCTCCATCATTATTAGTTTAAAGAAGTAATAAGAATCATAAATTTAAAGGAAACTTATGAAAGTAGGAAAAGGACAAGGATGTGTATAATTTGATAACACACCCCCATATATCCAAACCAATCAATTAATAGAGCTAATATCTAGTAGGAAACAGAAGATGGAGTTGATTAGATGTAAATAAATACAATTGTGAGCAAAGCATAATTTGTACATTTTACAGATTCTAAATTTATATAAAATGATTTCATTTTTACACCATTTGATGCAAAAAGTTTTCTAAAGAACTTGTTATACTCTAAAAAACAATTTTATTCTAACACGTGCGCACTATGTATTCATGAGTGTTTTTAGACATACAGCATCCACGGAATACATATTATTAGAATACTATGATTTTTTCCTCAAACTTTGTGTCTTAGACTCTTAATTGAAACTTTCGGCTATGCTTACTTGGCCAAATATCTATAATAAAAAAAAGTCTAAAAAGTTATGTATTTGGGACATTATAAAAATTACCTAAAAACAATATACACTTTGGTACAAAGTAATCTTGAATTCCAAATTTCAACCCACCTTTTTCTCCAGTTGAATGCATATATAACAGTCAAAGGGTGAAGTTGCAAAGAAACATTAATTTTTTACAAGTATCCATTTAGAGGGATGAATTTTAAAAACATCCAAAAGGAGACAAGAGAAAATAGAAAATAAATGTAGAATTTTGGAAATTAGAAAAAACAGGCTGAATTTTATGAAGAAATCCAACCCAAAGATCAAAGTTGTGGGAACTGATATCGAGAGGCAGCTTTCTCTATCCCTGATCGTTACTCCAATGAGCCTATCAGTTATTTCATCCGGTACATGCTAAAATTTATTGCACCTTCTTTGCCCTCTGCTGTCTTAATGGTGACAGAGAGGTTACATGTTGAGACTGAGAGATATTGATTGGTTTATAAACAATAAAGACCACTGTTGGGTCTCTTCATGAGCAATCATATAAGAAATTCATTTTAAAAATAGATTTAGGAAGAAGCGTGATGTGTTCCCTTATGACAAGGTTTCTTAATGCATATTATTTAATTTCCATGTGTTTTGTGACTGATGCTAGAGCTACCCCAACCCCTAAATAATAATTCATAGACTGTTCTGTTTGCTTTGGCAATCACACTGCCAATTTGGCATGCTTCTTGATCTTTCTGATTTTGTATATTTTGCACTTATCTTTTCAAAGACATTACCTGAATAATAATTAGGAAAAATCATTAAATTTTGTGTTCAGTTTTCTTCAATACCTATATCTATTGACATTCCAGTATTTTAATAAGGGAATTAATAATAGGAAATGTTACTAATGAGAATTTTAATAAAGTTTAATTCCTCCAAATTTTTTAAATGGCAAAGGCAATTTACTTTGATTTCTTGTTTATACTATTGAGTGTGCTGCCTTCACTTGTATATACTTAGAATTCATTTTTTATACGTGTTTCTGTTAAATAAAAGGTTATAAACTGCTTATGATGAACTGCAGGGGATGGGGGAAGCAGGTTAGATGAAACTCATTCCTAGATTCAGGAAAATCAAAATCAAATTGAGTAGACTGATGTGTAAATATTTCTGATATAATTAATACAATATAAAAAGAAAGTTATAGGGCTTTATGAATTTTAAAAATTTTATTCTTAATAAAAGAGTTCTTAGGAAAGTAAATTTGGTATTTGAACTGAGTAAAATAGTCTTATTAACTGGGTGACCGTGGATAAGCCATTTAATCTCTTTAAGTTATAACATTCATAACAATAAAACATGGATAACAAAAAGTAGGTTTGCTGTAAGAATTAAATAAAATATGCAGTTAAGATATCCTCTACAAGGATTGGCCAAAATAACTAACAAAAGAGAGCTATAACCCCCAATACTCTCCTCTTCTTTCCCAAGACATTATCATTCCTTTTATCGTCACATCAACATCAACTTGCCTTCTAGGGAATAGGACCCACTGGATGGAAAATGGGGAATGGAATCATCTAGAAAAGACAATAAATATAAGTAAAGAACATACACATTGTGTTTCTGGAAAATTATGAGAAGTTAATTGTGGACAGAATTTAGTGTATATTGGGAAAATTGTAGCCGGAAATGAGGCTGCAAATGAATACTAAGAAAAACTTTTAGGAGCATGTAATAAAATGCAAAGGAATTAGGATTTTATTTAGACAGCGGAGATTCTCTAAGACATTTTTAATGTAGATGGCAGATTTGTTATTTTAAAAGTGAACTATTGGTACCACTAAGGATGGACTGAAATTGGGCAAAATATAAAATGCTAGAGTTAGATATGTCTTCTGTGCAGTCATCATTTATTACTCTAAGAATAAGTTTTATTCTTTTTTAACTTGTATTAGACAAATTTTAATTTATGGTTTGTCTATTTGTCTGATTTTACATTCTTTGTCCTCATATCCCCTGCTTTACTTTTCCTAAATTGTCATCTCATTTTACTGCCTTTCACACTTTGTCTTTTCAATTACTTGTCACAATATTTTAAATTTTGTATATCCACCTCTAATTAACTGATTACCTCAATTATTCATTGAATGATTGTTTTCTGTGTGTGAAGTATAAACCATACTCTATCATCATTTGTGCTTTCCCCCTGTGTCTCTTGTAAAATATAATTAGAACATTTATTTTGAGAATTCATTTGTAAACAGTTTTGCCAATGTTTTCCTTCTTTGAAATTGCCATAGTGAATTGTGATGGTTAGTTTTACGTGTCAAAGTAAAACTGGCCACAAGGTGTCCAGTCCCGTGGTTAAGCATTATGTCTGAGTGCATCCTTCAGGGTGTATCTGAATGAGACTAGCATTTCAATCAACAGAATGAGTAACGCAGACAGCCCTCCCCAGTGTGAGTGGGCCTCATCCAACCCATGGAGGCTTGAATCAAACAAAATGCGGAATAAAAGAGGATTCGCTCTCTTTGCCCAACTATTCTCAAAATGGTACATCAGTCTTCTCCTGCTGTCATACTTGAACTCAATCTACAACCTTAAATCATTGTTTTTCCTGGTTCTCAGGACTTTAGACTCACACCAGAACTGTACCATTGGCTCTCCTGAGTCTCCAGCTTGTCAATTTCAGATCCTGAAACTTCTCTGCCTCTATAACTCCCTATGCTAATTACTATATCTATCTATCTACATTATATATATATAATATATAAAGGAATTAGAGAATATATATTTTAAAGGAATATATATATATATATATATATATATATATATATATATATATATCCTATTGGTTTTGTTTCTCTGGAGAATCCAGACTAACACATGAAGAAAAAAGCAGTATCTTTTTCCAGCTAGTGACTGCCTACTATATACAATACACTATACTATACACGTCATTTACCAAATAATTCATAATTTCCTAGTTCTCACTTCTCTCATCTGTAAAATGAGTGCAATCATTGTACTTAAACCATAAACTTATCGGTATAATTAAATGAATTGATTTCTATAAAGTACTTGAAAGAGCATCTGGCATATACCATGTATCTAATTATTCTAGCTATTTTTAAATTTTTGTTATTCATCTCTATATTAAATCTGAGAAAAACAGTCCTGAAAGATAAAATTTAATTTGTCCAACAACACAGATAAGGTCGATTATGGAGTCTGCATTTGAATTCTTATATATCTGAATCATAGGGCATCCTCTTAACCTACAGATGTCATTGAACTGATGTGTTTCAGAGAAACTTTGAAAAATGAATCATTAGATTTTATAGTTAACAGAACACTAACATTCAATTCAGTTTGAGTGTGATAACTTGAAGAATTAAACATGTCACTGTTGGTAAAAATAATAAAAATTTGCAAAACTTACAAAGGCTGTCCAACCATGGAAACTATCTGCTTATTCTCTTTACAATAACTTTTCAGTATAAATGGAAGCTAGAGAATACGTGTAAAAAGGCACCATCTTTTTCTTTTCCAGTCTCCATATGGTATGATCAAAGCTGACAGGGCAGACATTCCTGTCTGTACGCTGACTGACAGTATTGTATTATTCCATGGATCATCCTCCTCCTGCTCATTCTTTTTATCTTGGTATATGTGGGAAACCATTCGGTGTCTAAGCAATTTCTAACGATTAGTCATCTCCTCTCTTTCTTTCCCATTCTTTTACTTGAAAATGAAAATTGCTTTCCTCCTTCTAATTACTTAATAAAAATTAATTAACTTTCTACTTGGGCAAAACATTTTAGAAGATAATTCAGGACCGGGAAAGGAGGATAGCAGAAGGAAAAAAGGTTCAAGTTGTTTTCTTAGAAAGCTTATAATGTGACACCTACTTTTCATTTTCAGGTTTATTAATTTTCCTCCAATTTACCAACTAGAAGGACTAATTTAGAAGTCTATTCATATTATACAAACAGGATTGAATAAATCTATTTTGTTTTGTTTGTCTGTTCTCTCGTTTTTAATTAATTTGCAGATTTCATTTGTTCCTTCTTTCAAAAAAATAGTCTTTGACTAGTTACTACTAGGTGATGGGAGACACAGAAACAGCAAGACTCAGACCCTTCTCTGAAGTTTCTGATCAACCATAATGGAGAAAAAGATAAGCGTGCTTTGTTACACCATGTAAATTTGCTATAGGATGACACAGCATAAGGTATAGTGGCATGGGGCTCTCTGTCATGGGATTTAGGGAAGGCTTGAAGAGGAGAGATCACTTGAGGTGAGTCTTGAGAAATGTGGAGAAATTCTCTCTCTCACTCTCTTTCTTCCTTTCTTTCTCTTCCCTTCGCTGGACATTTCTTTCCTCTCATTTTTTCTCTGTGCCTCCTCTTTTCATCCCTCCCCACTCCTTTTCTGCTCCTCCTCCTCCTCCTCTTTCTCCTTCAATGCTACTGGAAGAGAAAGACCATGGGTAAAAATGGATGGCACCTCGGGGAGCAGGGAGTGTGTTGACTATGGCTACACTAGGAAATACTCATGGAGGCTGGATGAGTCTGGGAGACCAAGGAGAGACCACACGTGAAAGGACCTGTGTGTCATCCTAAGAAGAGAAATAATTTGTAAACCATAACACTTTTAGCAGGTGGATTATACGACAAAACACATGACAATTACTCTGGCAGTAATATGTGTAACTGATTAAAGGGAGAAGAAACTAGAGTCATAATAAGGCTTGAAAGTTAATTTATTTATCAAAAATTGTAAAAATACGATTATCTTTACCAGTTGTCAAGTGGATTATTCCCCCTCTTTCCCCATGCCAGCATGTGCCTTTATTTTGATACTAATTTTTCAGGATCAAGAAGATAAGAAGTTGTCATGTCAAAAAAAAGTTACTCAGTGAAAATTTTTAGATGTTCCTGGAATAATCACATTAGCTAGGAAATCTTTTTTGCAACACATGGATTCAAGCTGAAGTGATTAAAAGTCACTTTCAAATATCTAATTACTTCTGCAGATATACCTTGATGATTGAAATTCTGTGTGCCTAAGATCTGTTTATTTAAAATCTGTTCTTAAAGTGAGGCCATCAAAGAGAGAATTTAGTGTTATTTATAATACAGGAATTCCTGTGCCAACAAATTACCACTGGCCAGAAGAAAAATGCTGTTCCTTATTTTTCAGTCTCTTTTTTTTTTGCCAACAAATCCAAAAACTCATTGAATTGACATATTTGACACACTGTAAACAAAACACATATGTCTTAGTTTTTCCACACTGGAGAAAACATGATACTTGCCAGATGACCTGAATAGCAGCCAGCCCTCTTTTTAGGTAGTAAAGGTGGAGAGAATATCTGGTGGCTAGTTGGGAGATAAACATAAGGAAAGAAAGTAGTAGGAAGAATGGACGTATATTTATTTTCTCACTATTTGAAACAATGTGAAAGACGAGGGGGGTATATACTTTGAAAACATGGAGCACATTTTCATTCTGACTACATAATATTGGGCATAAAACAGCATATGGTACTTAAAAATCTACTTGGTGAGAGAATGCAATATTTGATTGAATTCCTTCATTTTTCCTAATTTGAAAACAGAATATTAACCCCAAATATTATTTTTAAATTAGTCTGAAAGCAACTAAATCTTATTGTAAAAGATGATATAAAGGAATGAAATATTACCAGGACATTGATCAATGGGTTCTTAAAAATAATTATGTACAAATCATATAAGGAGCATTCTGAAGGAGGAATGAAGACTGACGTATAAACACGAAATCATAGCAAAATGTAATCTGTAGTTTCTATAATGTATTTCATGAATTTAATGTTAATCTTTGAATATAATATTCTCCATAATAAACTCTTGTCTTACTTTGAATGTTGATTGTCACTTAATCCTGTCAAAGTCCATTATAATCCATTTGGTTGTTAATGAGCTCAGAGAGAGTAAGAGAAGAGCAGCTCCTCTCACATCGAACATTTGGCCCAGGAATTTGAGCCATTATTAATGCTTATAAGCATTAATTCACTAATCCCTTTAGGATTATATTACTTCCTGTCATTAATACTCTCATTCTTGCTATTGCACTATCTACTTCTTGTCCTTTTCCCTAGAACCATGAATTTTCTCTGGTTTTGTTTTTTTCTTCCCAGAAATGCTGGAAAGACACATTTTAAAGAGGATAATGAAAGTAATATGGACTCACTCAGTTTGTTTCCAGGACTCACCTGTGCCAGTTCTGCCACCTGGTCTTTATTACTGCTTTGCTTTCCAACTGGACTGGTGTCCCTACTCCATTAATCTATTAAGTCTTCACTCCTTCTACCCCTGCTAGGTGTTAAGGGAACAAAGGTGAATGCTGAGGATCCTCCATATGACTCTTATTACTGCTTTGCTTTCCAACTGGGTTGGACTCTCCACTCCACTAATCTGAACTCTCGCTTCACTCCACCTTTGCTTTAGGAGGTTCACACTACCCATCCTTCCTCCCTTGAGATAATCTATGTAAATTACCTAGAATACCCTAGGCTAAGTTTTATTACATTTTCTCAATTGACAAAAATTGTCTATTTTTTAATTTTTTATTAATTTTTTATTTTTTTTAAGTTCCGGGGTACATGTGCAGGATTTGCATGTCTGTTACACAGGTAAACGCGTGCCATGGTGGTTTGCTGCACCCAAGAACTCATCACCTGGGTAAGATATGATTATTTGAAATAAGTATACATTTTGGAAGGGCCAAATTGAGCTAATTAATATACGTGTTATATCACGTATATTTTTGTTTTGAGAACACTTAAAATCTGCTCTCTTAGGGATTTTCATGAATATCATAAATTGATATGAACTATCATCACCATGTTGTACAATAGATCACTTGAACTTACTCCTCCTATTTAACTATAATATTGTATCCTTTGACCAACATCACACTAATGCCCCCACTCTGACCCTTGACAGACCCTGGTAACTACCACTCTACTCTGCTTCTATGAGTTCAGTTTTTAAAAATATTTATTTCCCATATAGAGGATTAATTCTAAATTAAGGAATTGTTAAGTTCTCACTATTTTTTTTTTTTCCTCTGGTGAAGAATTCTTCTGGTACCTTAAGTGAACAAATCTTAGTAAGCTAGATGTGAGGGATTACTTGCCCTCTCTCAGACACGCAAACTAAAGTAACAACATAAAATAAGTTCTTCCTTCTTTGCATAGAATGAAAGTGACATGAATCTTTACTGGGTTAGTCACATCCTTCTATGGTTTGAATGTGTTTGCTCCCTCCAAAATTCATGATGAAACTTAATCGCCTCCAAAATTCATGTGTTTTCAAGGTGATAGCATTAAGCCATGAAGCCTTTAAGAAGCGCTTAAGGGATGAGACTCTTGCCTCATTAATGGAATTAAGGCCCTTTTAAAGGGGGCTTCATGCAGTGTTAGGGAAGCTTGCTCTAGTTGCCCTTTGACTTCCTACCATGTGAGGACTCAGCAAAAAAGGCCCACATAAGATCATATGTCAGTGCCTTGATCTTGGACTTCCCAGCCTCTAGAACTGTGAAAAATTAATTTGTTTTATATGAATTACCCAGTCTCAGGTATTTTGCTGTAGTAGTACAAACTGACGAAGATGTACCTTCAATCATGTTACTACAGTCCTTTGTTTGTTAATTTTTTTTTTTTACCATGTACTATTTCTAATACAGCATCTATCTTGTTATTGTTGAAATATTTGCACTTTTCATAGTAAAGATCTTGCCTTATGCAATGCCATATTTGAAGGCCTAGCAGAGTGTTTAGTACATACCAGCTGCTAAATCATTGTTTGTTGAAAAAGGCTAATGAATGAGTATAATCATCGTAGAGCAACATGGAGAGGTTTAAAAAGCTTCCTAAGTGCTGCTGCCACATCTTCAACTGCCTACTGCAATGCCTGAAATTCTAGAATTCAGAATGCATTTCTCTGGGTAATGTATAGAGCGGCACTTGTTAAAGTGGTTAAACCCAAACAGTGTCAGTCTTCTTCCTTTGACTGTGTCACACTAAGGAAAGGATAGGCCCTCATGTGTCTTTAACCTTCCATGTCTCCATCTTCCTTCTTTCTGTCCATGCATCTGGAGCCCATAGGTATTACAAATAACCAAATAAATCTCTTGTCTCCAGAGTGAGGTGACATGACTTTTGTTTCATTCCAATGTGATGAAAACTATTTTTATGGTTACCATAGAATGACTATCTTACTTCCTATTTATAGCCTACAGTTTTGGTGACGTCAAATGAAATTATTTCACTCATCTGTTGAGATTAATATAAGAGCTAGCAGTGTGCACACAGGGGCAAAGAAGAAAAAAATAAAGTGCATTAGAGAGTGACGTTACGGACTTCTAAACTTGGTAGATCTAGAAGGAACTTAATAGTGGTAAAATTCAAAATAATCAAAATCACCAATTTAAAGAGAAAGAAATTGAGGCTCAGGGTTGCCAACTTTTTCAGAATTTGTATGAAAACAGTTTAACCTGCCCAAACTAAATGATCTGAAAACATAATTCATTCAAAAGGCCTAAGAATGTTTTTAAACAATGTCAAAATCTTTCCGTATAGCCATCTACATAAGAATCCCTTGCTTATTAGCTCAGCTGGATTAAGGAAATACCTAAATGTTTAGTAAACACATAAACACTTACCCTATATTTTAGTGATATTACATGTCACAGCCAATGTGCAGGACATGGTGTTTCAGCACAGATAATGCAGGTAGGACTTAGAGTATTAGATCTTTGTTGCCTTCTCTCTCAATTTTATTAAAGTAATTATAGAATCTCCAATATATAATGTCTTCAATTTCTTTTTTTTACCCAGAGTCAGGCTGTGTTCCCATTCACAGTGCTAATAGATCCACTGTAATGATCTTTAAAGCTCTAGGTAGGACATGCTATTTTTAGTTTCTATGAGCCTACTAAGTTTAGAAGCAATATGTGACAGTCTGATCTCTGTCACTGCCAGGTAGAAGCAGGGCCAGTGCAGTGATATGGTGACATGGAGTAAGCACTAGTCACTCTCTGTTGAATAAAATAATAAATAGGAAGAGGCAAAGAGGGCAAAGAAGTGTGCGCGTATGTGTGTGTGTGTGCACGTGCATGTGTGTGCGTGTGTATGTGCATATTTGTGTGTGTGTGTGTGTGATGGGAAGTGAAATATATATGTTTAACAGTCAGGATTATATCAGTTAGGATCATAATTGACAAAAAACAAAACATAATACATTATCATATTTAGACTCTTCTATCTTTCCGGACTATGATATTTATGTTGTGCTTTGTCCTAATAATTGTTACCGCATCCGCATGATATAAATGCTTCAGCTTCACCTTAATGTTTTATATAGGAAGACAAAGAAGGAAATAGAGTTGGAATAAAAAGAGGAAGTAGAGCAAACATTTCCCAAAAATCCCCAACTGATTTCTGCTATTTAATATTGGAACATAGTGTGTTACATAATAAGTCATTTTTGCAAAGGTGCCTAAGAACTTAATGGTTTTGTTTATTTTCTGTATTTTGACTTAGACATACATCCACCCTGAACAGCATAATTTTTTTTATAATAAGGAAGAAGGGGACATGACATGATGGCTTAGTAAGGGTGAATTTCACTTTCCTCAATTTCAGGCAAATAACTATTTCTATTCATAACTCAAATTATTACATGGGAAAAATGAAGGATTCAGACTAAAGGACTGAAAAGTCATTTGATACAGTGTCCAGGCGGGTGATGTAAAAAATAAAGTGGCTGGTGGGGATTGGGATGCCCTGAATATCACAGGACTCATCTGAAAGAGGGTGTTGCTTCTCAGCTCCAGCTTATCATGGTCATGCAGGGATGTGCAGCACATTTTCTAATCTTCTAAATAAATTGAAAATTACTATCTTTGTATCGAAACTCTCAATGTTCAATGTTGGTAACTGATACAAAGTTTTCATACTCAGTGGAACAGAGTAAAGCACATTTGGGACTTGGGGTTGACCTATAATATAAGGAAAGTGTTTAGGAATTCAAAACAATCTCAATTCTCAGGACCCTTTACGCTAAAAGAGTCTGTGTCTTGGCTCCCTATCTGATCCCATTTGAGAATACTTTTCACAGTATCATGAAGGTGAACGCTTAAAATAATAGGAGACAGTACTGTAAGACCAAAGGGCAAGTTCCTGTGCAGTTCGCCTTTGAAATCTGACTTTGCTACTCTATAGGTTTTCCTCTGACTTACTCATATGGCAAATATAGAATGCAATTATGTTGTTAGACATGTTGATATTTCAATATAAATAATTACATCTTTGGTGGTATAATTTATATAAACCACATTAAAATATGGAGATTAGTGGTACTGACTGTTAAACTCCACCCACACCGAACTCCTATTCAATTAATAACTTTAAAAATTTTTATTTTTAGAGACAAGGTCTCACTCTGTCACCTTTCCTGGAGTGTAGTAGCTCAATCATAGCTCACTGCAGCCCCAAACTCCTGGGCTCAAGGGATCCTCCTGCTTCAGCCTCCCAAGTATCTAGGACTACAGGTGCATGCCACCATGCCCAGCTATTTTTTTTTTTTTTTTTCCAAATACCTTATAGAGAGAGAGTGTCTCTATGTTGCCCAGGCTGGTGTGGAAATCCTGGAACTTTTGGCCTCAAGTAATCCTCCCTCCTTGGCCTTCCAAAGTGTTGGGTTTATAGGTGTGAGCCACTGCATCCAGTCTTTCAGTGAATAATTAAACTAAGAAACTATTATTTTCCTGTAGGTTTTTTTTTTTTTTTTAATGGGGAACCACAGTTGGTGTGCAGTATGAGACTGGATTTAGAAATGTTAAGTGGCTCAGATGAACAAAATCAACTGACCTAGTTGGCCAGTCAGGTGCTAATGGTACCAGTGACTATGGCAATGACAGGAAAATACCAACAAAGATAAAGACAAGAACCACATTAAACATTTTTATGTGGATCTCTATTTTTTTCACAATATTCCAAACTGAACTGTTTAGACAATAGTTTGATTTGTCCTCAACAGTGACAGCATAAAAAATAACTGACTAAGCTCATCAGCATCTGGTACAGAGAAGAAACTCATGAGTTTTTGCTAAATGAAGGGCTACTTTCACAAGAGCTGGGGATGGCATTTCATGGGAACAGACCAAAACCTTGTATTCAGCTTTTTAAAAGTATGATGAATCTAGCTACATTTGCAAGCAAAAACTAATGCCAGTAAAAGTACAAGTAATTCTTGTAATTTAAAAAGGGCCTTGGAGTATAACTCTATTTTTATAATGTCATATGTGCCCCATCCTCCCAGAGCCACCCAGTGTTCTGTTAGACACCTTATCTTTTGTTTTAATCCATTATATTGTGGGTTTCTCTTTAATCGCCATTTCTAATCTTTGCACAGTATATGGATTTCACAGTCTGTACAGGTAGACCCTTGAGCATTCAGCTTTACTGCCTCTCTACAATTTTTTCATGCTACTACTATTCTTTATTAGCAATCCTGTTAACGGTAAAATACAATGACTTGATTCTTTAATCTCTCTATTGCAGCCAAAGTAGCCAATGTCAGAGTGGAGTGTCTTGAGCAATTAAGAAGAGAAATTGTGTTGAACATAACTTTGAACTACAGTGACAAGTTGTGCGTACCGTAACAGCTTATATAAAACTAACCCACTAAGGTCATCAATTTCACTGAATACTAATGCTGTCACAGTTGCTTTTCTTACTCATTTTTTTTTTATTTCTAGAGTCAAGACTGACTTTAATTAGTAAACCTGAAGAAATGAGCTACACTGAATTTCTCTTTTAATGCATGTTAAATGATTTAAATGACTTCATAATGCATGAGGTATTACTTGCTATCTTCTGATTCATAGAAGTAATCTACCAGAAATGATACATGAGGTCAATCTGTTTAACTGAATTAATAACCAAATAAATATTTGGACAGGTTATGTAAATTTTTTCAATAGTATATTTGAACTATAATATAGTATATTTTTAATCTCTCTATATATCTATATATTTGAACTACAATATAGTATATGTTAAATCTATAATCAGATATGTGTCCATATCAGAATGCTCCAGAGAAACAGGACAAGATATGTGTGTGTGTGTATATAAAATGCATATGCATATATGTAAACACACACATATATGTATGCATATGTGTGTATGAGATATTGAGAGGGAGAGAGAGATTGAGACAGAGATAGGGAAAGGAGAGAGGGAGATTAAGAGAGAGATTGAAAGGGAGAAGGAATTTAAGAGAGAGATAAAAAGAGAGGGAGAGAGGAAGATTGGGAAATTTATTTTAAGGATTGTGCCATGATATTGTCAAAGACAGAAGAGTCCAAAATCTAACGGCACAGATTAGTAGGCTGGAGACTCAGAAAAGAATTGCAGTTCAAGTACAAAGGTAGTTGGCTGGCAGAATTCCTTCTTGCTCAGGGAAGGTCAATCTTTTTTCTGATAAGGCCTTAAACGAATGGATGAGCCCACCCACCTTGTGGGAGGGTAATCTTCTTATTCAAAGTCCACTGATTTGAATGTTAATGTCATCCAAAAAAGCACTGTCACAGAAACATCCAGAGGAATGTTTGACCAAATATCTGGCACTGTAGCTAGCAAAACTGACACACAGAATTGACCATCTCAGTGTTTTAACTTAAATATCACTATATTGTATGCATGAGGCATTGTCTCATTTATATTTAAATTGCTACCCATTTTGAATATAAAAACCATATTTGGATTGTTAGAGTTACAGAAATGTATAACATGCAAATAATATATTATAATTCTCTTATCTAATTACTGAAAATCCTATGACTTGAAAACCAATACCCTAACTTTCTGTGGGTGTCGAAGAGGATTTTTTCCCCTTAATAATCATTTTAAATTCTGCATGAGCTTTCTCCTTAAGGCAGAAGTTGGTTCCAAGTCCAACTACTGTGTACCATTTCATTATTTCAGGCTGAGTGGCTGACAAGGTTGATACTTGGTAACACTATCGTATATGAAATGACATAAGAAAAGGTTTTCTTTTGAGGCACCAGTATTCCATAATTTCACTGAATCTGGCTGTCTAACAAACTATCACATATAATTGAACCCCTCCCATTTATCCATTCATTTATTCCACATGCACATTGAACCCAGTATATGACAGGCATTCTTCTAGAAACTGGGGATACAAGAAAAAGACGTTACCCTTATTGAGCTTGCACTTCAGTATAATAGCAGAAAACCAATAATACACATATCAACTTGTAAGTAGATAACTTCAGACAGTGATAAGTACCGTAATAAAAAGACTAAACAGGATACTAGGATAGAGGGAGGGAGTGGAGTTGATTTAGGCTGGTTTAAAGAGGTCTCTCTGAAGAGGTAGTATTGGAAATGAATGGGAAGAGTAGAGACAAAGATGGAAATGAGGTGGGCACATTTGGGGACTAGAAAGCAAGTCTGTGATGCTGAAATGCAGACAACCAGGGAAGACTGTGGGGAAATGACACTGGAAAAACAGGTGAGGATAAATCATTCAGGGCCTTGATGCCATGGCAAAACTTGTCCTGTTTCTCCTCTTACGGCAAGGAAATGACAGGATCTGAACAACTCTGAGTAGACGATGGACTCTTATGGAAGAAGGTAGAACACAGGCAGATCATTTAAGAGACTATGGTAGTAAACCGTTAGAAATGATGGCTTGGGCTGGGAGAGAGGGTGAAGAGCAGCTGCTGGGTTTGGGATACTGGAATCAGTAGAATTGTTGCTGATGCAGGAGGGCTTTCCTGTATCTACATCATACAATACACATTATTCTATTTTCAAAGCTATTTTCCAATTTCTATCTTGTTAGTCCTAGCAGGAATTCCACAAGATATGGAAAGAATGATAGCTATTTGGTGAATAGATAGCTAACAGAAAAAAATAAATAAATAAACACTGTGAAATTGAAACTTTATAAATTAATTATTTATACCATCTGTGTATAAAGACCAGCCCCTGCAGAAACATCTTTCACATAGAAGAATTTCCAAATTCCCAAGGCAACCCAAACCATCTGGGCCAGCTCTAATTGTTAGAAAGGTATCAATAATCTAAGAAAGCTTCCCAGCAGAACCTAAATTAGAATGCAAGGACTAGGGGTCACATTGCGCTGCCATGGTTCGGCTGATCTTTACAGCTGCAATCTGATTCTGCACTTTCTCAAATCACACTCATCTATTCCTTCATAAATACAATTAAAAATACAATTAAATAACTTTGCCAATGTGAGTTCACCATATTGCTCCCAAAAAAGTAGACAAAAAATATTAGGTTTTGCTTATTAACTGTAAAATCAATTCCACATAAATGAGGTCAAGATATTCCCTCCCTCCCTCCCTCCTTCCCTCCTTCCTTTCCTTCCTTCCTTCCTTCCTTCCTTCCTTCCTTCCTTCCTTCCTTCCTTCCTTCCTTCCTTCCCTCCTCCCTCCCTCCCTCCCTCCCTCCTTCCCTCCCTCCCTTCCTTCCTTCTTCAGAGAAGAAAGGGGAATACTTGGCATCATAGTAGTTGTTGTAAGTTCTCGGTCCACCCGAGAGGCAGGAGGAGAGGGGCAGAAAACAAAGCAAGTGTGACGTTCTCATTTTTCTTGGGAGTGATTTTTTCAGGACCTGCCTTCCTCCATTAGTAGTTCTTTTATTTGGGGGAATGTTGGCCTCCAGGACTTTTCTTAGAAATCCACCCAGACTTAGCTTAATAGAAGACCAGTATTACTTTTCCTTCCCTGAGGGGTCTCACTGATGAATGTTTAGCAAGTATGTCAGTAATTCTGGAAGCCTGAAGCCTTTTACTCCATTCAACACTCAAAGGGTACACTTTGGAGTCAAGTAGATCTAAATTAGAGTACGGGCCCAGTCACTTACTAGGTACGTGACATGAATAATTTATTTGCCATCTCCAGCCTGAATTTTCTCTTCTCTTACAAAAAAAAAAAAAAATCTAATGTATGAGTCAGTTAAAAAAAAAATCACTTCCATATCTGTTCCTCTAATTCAGTCTCTGTTCTCAGTGCTGAAGCAGTTCAGTAAGTACCTGACAAGGGGTTAGCATGAATCTGTCACTCTGCAGGTCATACGTTCCCCAACTAGACTGCACAGAAGAACCATCTGAGGATTGTGTTCAAAATGCAGATTCCTGAATCGAAACCCTAGAGATTCTGTTTCCCAGGTCTGCAAAGAGGTTTCAGAAATCTACATTTTTTAACAAACACCTCAAAAGTTGCTGAAATTTATCTCCTGCTCTTTATATTTGGATAACAAAGAAAAAATAACTGTAATGCATTTGAGTTTCATGTACCTGTGACCTTCTGTCATTTCAGAGGTAAATCCTGCTTCACTTTGGCTCTTTGCATAAACCTTCTGACCCTCAGCCTGCCATATACTGGCACAACCTATAATACCAGGACAGATGTTTGTCTACCACACCTGACTTTGTTTCCTGTTACTCCTATTTGCCACTGTCTTCGTAGTTTGCAGACTGCTTTAGACTCTAATTTCTACTTCCTAATTGTCCTATATTACAAGGAAATTACCAGCTTCTAACTAGAGAATCTTGCTTATGTCAGACTAATATGGAGTATTACTTTTCTGAATACCCTTTCCTGATATTTCCACATTACAGTTGGCCAGAAGAGAGACTTTCAGTGAGATATGGAAGGAAGAAGAGAAACAGAAGCTACTACTTTCAGAAGGTTTTCATAAGATAGATGCCTAAGATACGTAGAGGGGTACCAAGCAAATCTCAGTGTATCCTTATTCTCCTCTTCTCTGAATCTAGTCCACCTTTTCAGTAGCTGGCCCTGCGGACCAATGGGGGCCCCAAACCTACCACTGGGCATTTGGCTGTGGGCTCACAGTGGTAGTGGCCACCAAGGACAACATCTTCTTATAGATCTTGCTGAAGTGCCCCCTTCAGAGTCCTACTTTGGCAGCAGAGCGTGCTTGGCTTCTTGTCTACCTGAGTCAGCACTTTAGGAAAACTGGCCAGTGATTCTTTCTCTGATCATCCCAGTCTCCCTTAAACACGTTCTCTTCACTTAGTGCTTCCATGTTTGTGTAAGGTCTGATTCCTATAATAAACCCCTATCCAACAAGGCTTTAAGTAGTCCTGTTTTGTTGACCAAAATCCAGTGGATACGCACAGTAAATCAACTCCACTCTTAGTCTGGACTCTACATATTTATTGGTCCAGATAATAGCAAGGATTTCAAGGGAGGATTCAATCATACAATGGAGAAAAAATCCATTTTGTTTCTTGATAACCCACCAGGATATTTCAGTGACTTACAGGGAAAATATACAGAATCCCCCAGGTATTTCTATTTTATTCCTAGAAATCAATATAGATATTTTGGTCACAAAATTTTCACATGACATTTTGACCTAGAATCCACGATGTGAGAGAGGACAAACACAGCTGCTCTTTCCTGAAGGCTTCTGGCTTACAGACACTTGGATCCGGCCTTAGAGATAATGCCAAGCTTGACTGAAATGTGTAGATGAAAGAGAGATTACAATTGCAAATTGTGTTAACCTTCTTACTGCATGGTTGACCATCACCAAAAGAGTTCAGCCTTCCAGATTGCAATCATATGTAATACTAGAGAATTAAATCACCCATTACCAACCCTTCAAGCACAGTTTTAGTAAATGCACACTTGGAATTCTAAGTAAATTTTGACTGAACAAGAAATGCGCAATCAACTGATGGATTTCAAAGTCCCATGATATTTTCTTCCCACAGAATCACAAAGCAGTACCCATTAAAATTAGGCAGAACCACATGTATATGCAAGTGCATAACTCTAGAGCTTTCACAAATCCTATTCAGAGGAAAAGTGATCTTTGCGTTCCAAAGAATTTATTGATCCTCTGAGGCAATAGTCTAGAGTGAAACCTAATATGGAATCAGATCTCTGGCTCTTTTTCTACAGGTTATACTCTTACTTTCATGAGTCAGTGCTTTCACTCTGAACTTATATTTGAGTTATACCAGTAGAATGTGATACATGTACAAGGGTGGTACTAGAAGTCACAGACTGGTGATGTCTAGGCTTAACTGGTCTTCACACAAGTTTAGTTTGACTGGGAAGGCCACCATTCTTGTCCATCAGTGAGAGCTGTGTGTAGGCTTCCCCCGAGGTCACAGGGACCTCCCTCCTAGAGAAAAGAGTAATTTAATCAAGTCTTATGCCTATGAAACATGTTCTATTTGGGGGCTCACACATAAATTCAATGAGAGTTTTAGTATTAATTGTCATAAAATAACTTTTATTTCTAACTGAGAGCTACTAAGTTTCTTGGTGCTCTTGGAAATCCTCTGCCAACTATATACTGCATTGGTTTATCTACCCCCCAATCTTTATTTTGTCACTGTTGCCCAATCTTACTCTATCAACTCGACTGTATTTTTCATATTCTTGGAGTCTCAACTCTCTGCTTCCTATTTTCTTATTCTATTTTTCTCCTCTATTTTTAGAAATGTGTACTTTGCATCTATTTTTTTTTGAGATTATACTAATTTAAAAAACAATTAACTTGCCCCTTTTCAAACTGCTCAAAAGCCATAGTATAAAGTTACTTTACTCCCCTTCCTATTGTGTATATAATTTTGTAACCAGTTTTTTGAAAGATATTTTTCCTCTTCACAAAATTTCAAATTATTTTGGCTTTCTATAGTCATAATTTGCTTAGATTTAGCCACAATTTTACCAATATAATTGCTCATAATTTCTTTTTGTATCATTACCTTTACATCTGGATTTCTTTTCTGTTTACATTATATCTTTAACATTTATTTTACCGAGTATTTGTTTTTTTTTTATCCCAGATTATCTGTTCAAAAATATACTTTACCCTCATGAAAAGTGTATTCGCTAGGTAGAGAATTTTAAGCTATCTCAGTTCATTGAAGTTATATTCCATCGTATTTAGGTTTCTCTTGGCTGTTGCTGAGAGGCCTGTTAAAATTGTTTGTCTTCTGTAGACTGCCTTTCCTCTAAAATCTTTTAAGATTCCACTTTCTCTTAGATTCTGCAATTTTATTATGATAAGGGATGTGAGCAGAAGTCTGACTCCTTCTTTATGTTATTTATCCACCATAATTGGTATGTTTTCACCTTCAGCTATGTTGTACTCTTTTTTTTTTACTTTTAAAAACTTCAAACATGAAGAAAAGTTGAAAGAACAGTACAATAAAGACCTGCATAATCCTCATTTAGAATCACTAATTCTCAACATGTTTCTATACATGCTTCATTTCTCTCACTGTTTCTCCTCCTCTCCTACTCTCTCTCTCTTTTTCTCTCTTTCTCTCCCTTTCTCTCTCTCTTTTAACATAAACATACACACAACTGTTTTGTTGAATGATCCAAAGGAGATTGCATAATTATATTTAAGTATGGGCCTCCCAAGAATATATGATCACAACACCATTATCACAACTGAGTAAAATAAACAGTTTAATAAAATTATACAACATGCAACCTATATTACATTTCATCAATAGTCATATAAATGTTCTTTATATCTTTCCAATCTATGACGCAGCTTCATGCATTGCATTTCACTGTTACGTTGCTTTAGTCTTACCTAATATAAAATAGTTGATGTTTTCCCCTATTATTCATTATTACATATTTTCATTTAATATTCAAATATTAAGTATTTGAGAAGTCCAGGCAAGCTGTCTGGCAAAGCATACCATCAAAGATTTGTCTGTTTTTGTGTGTGTGTGATTAGATTCAGGTCATTTTTGGTAAGAATACTGCATAGCTGGTGTAGTGTATCTCCCATTGCATGTCACCTGAAGAAACAAAAAGTTAAGCTTTAGACCACCAGTAATGCCAAACTTCGCCTCTTGGTTAAGATTGTTGGTACATGATCTTTATATTTTAAAGGGACATGTTCCACCTTTTGAGTAATATGTGCAATGATGCTTTGAAAACATGAATAGTCTATTCTTAAATACGTTTTACCCAATGATTTTAGAATATATTGATAATACTTTCATTCATAAATTAGAATATTAGGACAGAAACATCAAGACTTTTACCAGTCTATTATTCCAGCCACATTTATTATATGATATAAAGCCTAAAAACTATGTCTACAATTATGTGCTGACTTGATATCTGGTGAAATCACAGGGCCTCCAATAACTTAACCATAAGCTTCCCTCCCCATTTGGCTTCTAGAGCTAAGATCCTCTCCAAATAACCTTTCTTATCAAAGGGAACAGGTGCAGCTACTGCTTATCATTAATTGGTGAGTTTCAGTTCCCTGCAAACTTGAAGAATTATTTAAACAAACTGAACTGAGGTATCCAGGTCCTCTCACCGGGACTGAGTAGGCGGTTAGTGTGACCTATGGAGAGTAAGGGAAAGAAGGGTGGTACCACAGCCCATCTACGAGCCACAGAGGGCAAGGGGAGCTACCACCTTCAGCCAAGGGAGGCGGTGACTGATGGTGCTACCCTGCCTGGGAAACCACACTTTTTCCACAGATCTGTGCGACCCACAGATCAGGAGATCCCCCTTGTCAGTCCAAGCCACCAGAGCCTTGGGTCCGAACCGCAGAGTTGTGCAGATTCTCAGCGGCTGGAAACTGCCCAAGACTACTGAGATCCCAGAGGGAGGAGTGGCCATCATTACTGTGCTTGCATGTTGCCTAAGATGGCTGAGCTTCCATCACTGTGGCTGCCTGCTGCCTAAGATGACTGAGCTCTGAGGGGTGGCCACCATCACTGCAGCTCCAGTTTGCCATCTTTCCCCTGCAATGCCAGGAAAAATGGATGATTTGGACGCTGGAGGAATTCCCCACAGTGCAGGACAGTGGTTGTGGCAGAGTGTGACCAGATTGCCTCTTTAGGCTGCATCCCGACCCACACCATTTCGCTAGGCAAGGCCACCCTGCAGGAATTTCAGAAACTCCAGCCAGGGTTTTAGCAACAGAACTCTAATCTCTCTGGACTGAGCCCCTAGAAGGAGGGGTGGCCACAGGCTTCGCAAATCAGTAGACTTAGTCTTTGCCTCTGCTGGCTTTGAGGAATCTAGGCAGTCTAGACAAGTGGGATTCCTCCCAGCACAGTGCACAGGAGGAGTGCATCTCCTCCACCAAGGAGCAGCAAAAGTGCCTCATTAAGTGAGTCCCACATCCTGTGCCTCCTGACTGGAGGGGAACCCTCAATTAGGGTTGCCAGACACCTTATACAGGAGTGTTTCTGTTAGCATCAGGTCAGTGCCCCTCCAGTACAGAGATCCCAGAGGAAAGAGAAGGCAGCCATCTTTACTGTTCTGTAGGCTCCACTGGTGACACTTTCAGGTGTGGAAAGGAACTACGTGAACAGGATCTGGAGTGAAACCCAAGCAAACTGCAGCACCCCTTTGAAAGAAGAGCCGGACTCTTAAAAGAAAAATATACAAATGGAAAGCAACAATAACAATAACATCAACAAAAAGTCCCCACAAAAAAGCCATCCAAAGGTCAGCAGCCTCAGTAATCACAACTAGATAAGCTCATGAAGATGAGAAAGAATCAATGAAAAAATGTTGAAAACTCAAAAAGCCAGAGTGCCTCTTCTCCTCTAAATGATTGCAACACCTCTCCAGCAAGAACACAGAAGTAGGAAGAGGCTGAGATGGATAAACTGACAGAAGTAGGCTTCAGAAGGAGCTGTTAAAAAGAATAACCAGTTTAGAGAGGAACATAAATGACCTGATGGAGCTAAAAAACACAACACAAAACTTCACAATGCAAACACAAGTATCAATAACTGAAGAGATCAAGCAGAGGAAAGAATTTCAGAGCTTGAAGACTATCTTGCTGAAATAAAGCAAGAAGAGAAGATTAGAGAAAAAATAATGAAAAGGAATGAAAACCTCCAAGAATTATGGGATTATGTAAAAATATTGAACCTATGACTGATAGGAGTACCAGAAAGAGACAGGGAGAATGGAACCAACTTGTAAAACATACTTCAGGATATAATCCAGGAGAACTGCTTCAACCTACCAAGACAGGTGAACATTCAAATTCAGGAAATCCAGAGAAGCCCAGTAAGATACTCCATGAGAAGATCAACTCCAAGACACATAATCATTAGATTCTCTAAGGTTGAAATGAAGGAAAAAATGTTAAGGGTAGCCAGAGAGAAAGGCCAGGTCACCTACAAAGGGATGCCCGTCAGACTAACAGAGGACCTCTCAGCAGAACCCTACATGCCAGAAGAGATTGAGGGCCAATATTCAACATTCTTTTTTTTATATACCTTAAGTTCTAGGGTACATGTGCACAACATGCAGGTTTGTTACATATGTATACATGTGCCATGTAGGTGTGCTGTACTCATTAATTCATCATTTACATTAGGTATATCTCCTAATGCCATCCCTCCCCACTCCCCCCACCCCATGACAGACCCTAGTGTGTGATGTTCCCCACCCTGTGCCCAAGTGTTCTCATTGTTCAATTCCCACCTATGAGTGAGAACATGCGGTGTTTAGTATTCTGTCCTTGTGATAGTTTGCTCAGAATGATGGTTTCCAGCTGCATCCATGTCCCTACAAAGGACACAAACTCATCCTTTTTTATGGCTGCATAGTATTCCACGTGTATATGTGCCACATTTTCTTAATCCAGTATGTCATTGATGGACATTTGGGTTGGTTCCAAGTTTTTGCTATTGTGAATAGTGCCGCAATAAACATACGTGTGCATGTGTCTTTATAGTAGCATGATTTATAATCCTTTGGGTATATACCCAGTAATGGGATGGCTGAGTCAAATGGTATTTCTAGTTCTAGATCCTTGAGGAATCGCCACACTGTCTTCCACAATGGCTGAACTAGTTTACAGTCCCATCAACAGTGTAAAAGTGTTCCTACTTCTCCACATCCTCTCCAGCACCTGTTATTTTCTGACTTTTTAATGATCGCTATTTGAACTGGTGTGAGATGGTATCTCATTGTGATTTTGATTTGCATTTCTCTGATGGCCAGTGATGATGAGCATTTTTTCATGTGTCTGTTGGCTGCATAAATGTCTTCTTTTGAGAAGTGTCTGTTCATATCCTTTGCCCACTTTTTGATGGGGTTGTCTGATTTTTTCTTGTAAATTTGTTTAAGTTGTTTGTAGATTCTGGATATTAGCCCTTTGTCAGGTGGGTAGATTGTTTTTCTCCCATTCTTAAAGAAAATAATTTCCAACCCAGAATTTCACATCTGGCCAAATTAAGCTTCATAAGCAAAGGAGAAATAACATGTTTTTCAGAAAAGTAAATGCTGAGGGAATTCATCACCACCAGACCTGACTTGCAAGAGCTCTTGAAGGAAGCACTAAATATGGAAGGGAAAAATTGTTAATGACTACTACAAAAACACACTGAAGTACAAAGACCAATGACATACAAATTCACACATGACAATATTAACCTTAAATGTAAACGTGCTAAATGCCTCAATTAAAAGACAGAGAATGGCAAGCTGGATAGAGTCAAGACCCATCAGTGTGCTGCATTGAAGAAACACATCTCACGTGCAAAGACACAAAAGAAAGAGATGGGGGAAAATTTAACAAGCAAATGGAAAACAGAATATAGCAAGGGTTGCAATCCTAGTTTTCTGACAAAACAGACTTTAAACCAAAAAAGATCAAAAAAGACAAAGAAGAACATTGCATAATGCTAAAGGGATCAATTCAAAAAGAAAAGCTAGCTATCACAAATATATATGTATCCAATACAGGAGCACCTAGATTCATAAAACAAGTTCTTAGAGACCTACAAAGAGAATTAGACTCCCACATAGTAACAGTGCAAGACTTTAACACCCCACTGTCAATATAAGACAGCTCATCACAATTGAAAATTAACAGGGATATACGGGACTTGAACTCAGTTCTGCATCAAGTGGACCTGATAGATACCTACAAAATTCTCCACCCCAAAACAACAGAATATAAATTCTTCTTGGTGCTACAAGGCACTTACTCTGAAATTGATCACATAATTGCAAGTAAAATACTCCTCAGTAAATGCAAAAGAACTGAAATCATAGCAGTCTCTCAGACCACAGTGCCATCAAATTAGAACTCAAGATCAAGAAACTCACTGAAAGGCACACAACTACATGAAAGTTGAACAATCTACTCCTGAATGACTCCTGGGTAAATAATGAAATTAAAGCAGAAATCAAGAAGTTCTTTGAAACCAATGAGAACAAAGAGACAACATATCAAAATCACTGGGATGCAGCTAAAATAGTGTTAAGAGGATAATTTATAGCACTAAAATGCCCACATCTTAAAGCTAGAAAGAGCTCAAATCAACACCCTAAAATCACAACCAAAAGAATTACAGAACCAAGAGTAAACAAACCCCAAAACTGGCAGAAGACAAGAAATAACCAAGATCACAGCAGAACTGAAGGAGATCGGGACACGAAAAACCCTTCAAAAAATCCATGAATCCAGGAGCTGTTTTTTTGAAAAAATTAATAAAATAGACCACTAGCTAGACTAATAAAGAAGAAAAAAGAATCATATAGACACAATAAAACGTGATAAAGGGGATATCACCGCTGACCCTAAAGAAATACAATCATCAGAGAATACTATAAACACCCCTATGCAAATAAACTAGAAAATATGTAAGAAATGGATAAATACCTGGACACACACACCCTCCCAAGACTGAACTAGGAAGAAGTTAAATCATTGAGTAGACCAATAACAAGTTCTGAAATTGAGACAGTAATAAATAGCCTACCCACCAAAAAAAAAAAAAAAAAAAAAAAAAAAACAGCCTGGGAACAGATGTATTTACAGGTGAAATCTACCAGAAGTACAAAGAGGAGCTGGTACCACTTCTTCTGAAACTACTCCAAACAATTCAAAAAGAGGGACTTCTCCCTAATTCATCTTATGTGGCCAGCATCATCCTGATACCAAAACCTGGCAGAGATACAACAAAGAAAATTTCAGGCCAATATCCCTGACGAACATCAATGCGAAAATCCTCAACAAAATACTGGCAAACTGGATCCAGCAGCACATCAAAAAGTTTATCCACTATGATCAAGTCATTTCATCCCTGGGATACAAGGCTGGTTCAATGTATGTAAATCAGTAAATGTAATTCATCACATAAACAGAACTAAATACAAAAACCACATGATTCTCAACAGATGCAGAAAAGGCCTTTGGTAAAATTCAACATCCCTTCATGTTAAAAATTCTTAATAAACTAGTTATCGAAGGAACATACCTCAAAACAATAAGAGCCATTTATTACAAACCCACAGCCAATATCATATTGAATAGGCAAAAGTTGGAAACATTTCTCTTGAAAACCATCACAAGACAAGGATGGCCTGTCTCACAACCACTATTTAACTAACATAGTATTTGAAGTTCTGGCCATGGAAATCAGGCAAGAGAAAAAATATAGAGTATTCAGATAGGTAGAGAGGAAGTCAAACTGTCTCTGTTTGCAGATGACATTATCCTATATCTAGAAAACCCCAATTGTCTCAGCCTAAAAACTTCTTAAGCTCATAAGCAACTTCAGCAAAGTCTCAGGATACAAAATCAATGTGCAAAAATCATAAGCTTTCCTATACACTAACAACAGACAAGCTGAGAGCAAAATCGTAAATGAACTCCCATTCACAATTGCTACAAAAAGAGTAAAATACCTAGAAATACAGCTAACAAGGGAAGTGAAGGACATCTTCAAGGAGAACTACAAACCATGGCTAAAGCAAATAACAGAGGACACAGATAAATGGAAAAACATTCCATGTTCAATGATAGGTATAATCAATATTATGAAAATGGCCACACAGCCCAAAGTAATTTATACATTCAATGTTATTCCCATGAAACTACCATTGACATTCTTCACAGAATTAGAAGAAAACTACTCTAAACTTCACATGGAACCAGAAAAGAGCCCACATAGCCAAGACAATCCTGGGCAAGAAGAACAAAGCTGGAGACATCATACTACCCGACTTCAAATTATACTACAAGGTAACCAAAACAGCATGGTACTGGTACCAAAACAGATATATAGACCAATGGAACAGAGCAGAGGTCTCAGAAATAACACCACACATCTACAACCATTTGATCTTCAACAAACCTGACAAAAACAAGCAATGAGGAAAGGATTCCCTATTTAATAAATGGTGCTGGGAGAACTGGCTAACCATACGCAGAAAATTGAAACTGAACCCCTCCTTACACCTTATACAAAAATTAACTCAAAGATTTAAATGTACAGCCCAAAACTATAAAAAAACTTAGAACAATATGCAGGCAATGCCATTCAGAATATAGGCATGGGTAAAATTTCATGATGAAAGCAGCAAAAACAACTACAACAAAAGAAAAAATTGGCAAATGGGATGTAATTAAACTAAAGAGCTTCTGCACAGCAAAAGAAACTATCATCAGTTGAACAGACAACCTACAGAATGGGAGAAAATTTTTGCAATTTATACATCTGACAAGGATCTAATATCCAAAATTTACAAGGAACTTAAATGAATTTACAAGAAACAAAACAAACAACACCATTAAAAAGTGGGCAAAGGACATGAACAGACACTTCTCAAAAGAAGACATTTATGTGGCCAAGAAGCATGAAAAAAAGCTAAACATCACCGATCATTTGAGAAATGCAAATCAAAACCACAATGAGATAGCATCTCACGCCAGTTGGAATGATGATTATTAAAAATGTAAGAAAGAACAGATGCCCATGAAGCTGTGGAGAGATAGGAGTGCTTTTACACTGTTGATGAGAATGTAAATCAGTTCAACCACTGTGGAAGACGATGTGGCGATTTCTCAAAGACCTAGAACCAGAAATGCCATCTGACTAGCAATCCCCTTACTGGGATACGTGTGTATATGTTTATTGCAATCAATAATAGACTGGATAAAGAAAATGTGGTATATATACATCATGGAATGCTATACAGCCATAAAAAGGAAGGAGATCATATCTTTGCAGAGACATGGATGGAGCTGGGAGCCATTATCCTCAGCAAACTAACTCAGGAACAGAAAACAAAACACTGCCTCTTCTCACTTCTAAGTGGGAGCTGAAAAATGAGAACACACTGACACAGGGAGGGGAACAAAACACACTGGGGCCCGTCGAGGGGGCGAGGGGACAGAGAGCATTAGGACAAACAGCTAATGCTTGCAGGACTTAATACCTATGTGATGGGTTGATAGGTGCAGCAAACCACCAAAGCACACGTTTACCTATATAACAAACCTGCACATCCTGCACATGTATCCCAGAACTTAACATTAAATTATATTAAATTTTAAAATTAAAAAAAATAAACAAACCAATCACATCCTCCCATAAGTACCAGGGACCTTTCCCTGGTACTTGCTATAATCTTGCTGTCCACAATCCCCGGTTATTCACTTTGTTCCCAAGTGCAACCTGTGTGGGCCTCTGTGGCACGGGGTGCTCTCCTCTCCTAGGCTGAGAGTATATATATGCATGCCATATGTGAGTATGTATGTGCATGAACTGCAGTTGATCTCATCTTCCCAGTGTCAGGTGTTATATTCTGTCATCCACGTAATTCTCGAGTAGGAATCCCTTTATCACCAACAGGGTGAAGTAGGGCTAATAAAATCACATAATTCTTTTTTAAAAGAACTGCCATTTTCGTCTTTCTTCTTTATCTCTTGTATTACTATGTACTCTTGGATTTTTTTTTAATTCAACATGTTATTCTATATTTTTCTTACTGATGCTTACATATCCCAAATGTGGTCAATAAATTCCCTATACAGAGCGTCTGTGCCTTCTCAGCCGTATTCTGTTAACTACTGAGCATACCATTGCTTTCTGGCATAACCTAATTTGTTCTTTCTTGTTTCAGACTTGAGATCAGCCATTTAAGTTTCCCAGTTTTCAATGTGTGTTTAGTGAGTGGTATTTAGAAATCAATATCTGTCCATTATATGCACAAACCGGCATAATGATATCCTTTAATCAAGAGGAAATGGTAATATTGAAACATATAAGAGTCAGATAAATTTAAGATGGATTAAAATGTGCTTGAAGTTTGTATTAAATATGTGTATGTGTCTACCTGTAATAGGGTTATATTGATACTTCTAAAGAAAACCCAGCACTAAAACATTCTTCCACACATACCCATTCCATATTTGTGTCTCCTTTCTTCCAACCATGCTAATGCATCTACTCACTAGTTCTTTCATACAATATATACAGAAAACAAACAATGTGAGAATGACCACACCAATACAACTATATAAAAAAAAAAAAGAGCTAATGATATTTTTGCAGTTGTATTGGACTTTAGAATTTATCTTTCTAGGCATATATAAATCAAGGGGAAATGGTAATATTGAGATATAGAATAGTCAGATGAATTTAAGATGGATGAAAATGTGCTTGTGTTACCTGAATTTATAATCTTAATTTGTTAATTGGTATGTTAATTGACAAATTAATTAATCAAGTAAATGTTACTTAAGTTATTATTTTCTCAGTATAGTAGTAAATAATTTGTTATTCAGTTAAGATCATGTATGTCTGCTTGATTCAACTGATTTTTTCATCCTTTAAATTTAATTTTGTTTTTTTGAATATATAGGATATTTTCATAATTCAAACATCAACTACATAAAGAGTTTACTACATAAAGCAAGTTCCTTGGTTTCAAGGAACTCACATTCTGATTCTTATTCCCTGTACCCCATTTTCATCTACTCTACATAGGTAACTATTTTTTAGTTTCTGTTTATACTTCTGTTTTTTTTGTTTGTTTTTGTTTTTAGTTTTTTTTTTCTTTTTGGCCAGGAAAGTATACCCAAGCAGACAGACAGATTCAGACAAATAGACAAACAGATATAGAGATATCTCGAGAGAGAGAGAGAAAAAAATCATACATTCTTATTTTTCCTTATTTGTAAAACAAAAGTTAAAATACTGTAATTATACATTACAACATATATCTTCTTAATCACTTCATATCAGCTCAGAGGAAACTTTCTGCATTCTTTTTTATGGCCAAATACTATTCTACTCAGTGGTTATACATAAATTCTTCAATGAACACCTTAGGTAGTTTTCAGTATTATACAACTATGCTGGAATTTAAAACCCTAGGCATTTCTTTTATGTGAGGAGAGATTCCTTCATGTTAAATTCCTAAACATGGAGTTGTAGGAACAAAAATATCAAAGGTAGTTTTTGAAAGATATTCCCAGATATAATTTTTTGTAGTTGATTTTCTAAACTACATGGCTATTCTTAATGTCTTAATCCTTTTATCAACAACTGCCAACAAACTATTTAACTCTTCTTGAATACCTTCACATTTATCTTTGTCCCTCAGAATGGAGTAGCTCCACTGAATCTAACACAGTAATAATGAAGTCTAAAATGGAATAGGTCAATAATCTCCACTGTTGCAGATATTTCATATCAATTTGGTCTGGCTATGATATTGGACTATTTTTGTCAGAAGTATCTCCTTAGCACACTATAACTCTTATTTTGCAATTACAGTAATTTTAAATACTTGTCTTTTCCACAGTTACATTTTCCATTTCAGAGATTTGTGAAGATAACATTGTGAATCCAAAAAAGTTCTTTTTCACATTTCTTTTAAAAAACAATTAGCTCATAAATCACACCATCTGTCCATATGGTATGGCCATCATTCTGTTATTCAACGTATTATCGATCCCTTCCAACTTTAGGTCAGACACTTTTTTTTTTATTAAATTGCCTTTATATATTTATCCAAAGATGTAAATTATAACATTATTTATATATTTATAGAGGGAAGATAGAGAGCACTAACCTTTAATAAACCCAGGGGAACTTCATTCTAAATGTTAGACATCTCGTTCAAGTATAGATTTACCAGTTATAACCCCATCTAACTCATCCACTTTTTTTTCTTATGCTCATAATGATATCATGATGCCTATATTCATTAAGTGTTTTGTATTTCGCTGATTTTTCCATCTGGTAACTGTGACATACTAAGAAAGATAAATCTTTCTTCAGGGCACTATTAGTATTTTCATTTAGAAAGCTGTCTTTCTAACAGATGTTTCTTCTTTCCTTAGACCAATGTTATGGGTTGGTAACTATATTTATTGCATGCCAACCATCTACTTGGTGCTTCACAATAACTGAAATAAGTATTATTAACTCCATTGATTATACAGCTGAGGAATCTGAGTTACAGAGTGGGGCAGTTATTTATGCAAAGTATGCAGGAACTGAATAGCAAAGTGGGTAATTGAGCTTGAGTTTCTAACAGTCTAGAATTGTGATGGGCAGCACGTAGCAGCAGATAGATGATCTCATAGGTTGCTCACTCTCTGCACTTCCAATTTATCTCATGCTGCCAAACTAAACATTTTAAATAGTGCTTGTTTTTGCCTTTTGGGGGGCTTGACAAATATAATTGGCCAAAGAATTATGATAACATTTTGATACTGTTATTCAGCCACGAATTTGTCAAGGAAGGAAAATATGAGAGAGTAGAAAAAGAAGATAAAAGTATACTCCTAGCCTTTGAGAACCAAAACACTTCACTTTGAAAAATTTACAGACATCAAGTTAACAAAAAGATAAGGAACAATCCTTTTAAAAGTGTTGGAGCCCAAGGAAGAATAATCTATTATATCATCTTTCCTTAAACTTTCTTCTCCATGATCTTAAAGTGCTTTAGAAAGACAAATATGAAAGACAGGAATCCAATAAAGGACAAACTAAACTTCAAAGACCCTTTGAATGAGACATTACAATAACTAATTTGCAGACCTAACATCTACACAAGAAAAAGTTTCAAGATCTAAAAGGTGACGTAGCACTAGAAAAATAAAGTGTTTGAGTAAATGATCTCGTTTTGTTTCTAGGGGTTTTTAATGAATCTTTTCATCTGACACTCAATTCTTGACCAACAATGTTCTACGTCATTTTTTTTCAGAAAATGTTTCATGCAGCACTAAATACTTCATCAAATGAAGAGATCTGGTGCTCAGGTATCTTGGAAATCTTACTAGAGATATGCAATGCATATGTCGTATGTAAAAGGCTCTGAGAAATTATACAAAAAGGAGAGTCTGCTCCTCAGAACTACAGATCTTGTACCAGTGATTTGTTCTTACAGTTCTTTCCACTAACTCTTATTCACCATTCCCCAGCTTCCCTCAGGCCCTCAGCTCCACTGTAGACTGGACGCCTCCCACCTTCCTCAGAGTAAGAGGCAGTCTTTCCACAAACTGTAAGCTCTGTTAAGGCAGGGGTCGTCTTGATCCTCACTGCATTGTCCTTAAAGTCTAACACAGTCACTGGCATATAGTAAGACTTTCACAACTATACCAAATAAATGTATATGTAATAAACTCGTTAAATAAATATCAGCAAATTGATAAATTGAAATTTAACACCAATCATAAATTCAGAAGACTATCTGTATAAAATCATTTCAATCATTCCCTCCAAATACAATGAAATACACTTGTATCGCTCACTAAACATCCTGACATATGCAAATCGCTTGTAAATAAAACATGATTGAGGATGTAAATTTCTGATTTGCTAAAGCAGAGGCTGGTGAACTTTTTCTGTAAAGGGTCAAATAGTAAATATTTTAGGATTTGTGAGCCATGCCGTCTCTGTTGTTCAACTCTGCCATCCTACCGCAAAAATACCCATAGACAACAAGAATAAATGAATGGGGCAGGGCGCGGTGGCTCATGCCTGTAATCCCAGCACTTTGGGAGGCCGAGGTGGACAGATCACGAGGTCAGGAGATCGGGACCATCCTGGCTAACACAGTGAAACTCCATCTCTACTAAAAATACAAAAAAAAAAAAAAAAATTTACTCGGATGTGTCGGGGGGCAGCTGTAGTCCTAGCTACTCGGGAGGCTGAGGCAGGAGAATGGCATGGACCTGGGAGGGAGAGCTTGCAGTGAGCAGAGGTCGCGCCACTGCACTCCAGCCTGGGCGGCAGAGTGAGACTCCGTCTCAAAAAAAAAAAAAAAAAAAAAAAAATCAGAAGTGCCTATTATCACTAGTGATCCACTGAAATGCCTATATTTAAAAAGATGTAGAAGTATTGGGATGTATGTAGAAAAATTGGGATCCTCAGATATTGCTGATGGTAATGTGAGATGGTGCAGCACATTTTGAGAAGAGTTTGGTAATGTTTCTAAAGGTTAAACAGAGAGTTATCATATGACTCAGCAACTTTACTCCGAGGCGGAATTCTACCCAAGAGAAAAGAAAACATATGTTAAAAAGAAAAAAAAAAAAAAAGACAATGAAACAAAACACTGCAAAAACTTTTGCGTGGATGGCAGCATTAAGAGTCAAAAATGGAAACAACCCAAAGATCCCATTGAAGAATGAATAAATAAAATGTAGTATATCCAAGAAATGGAATACCACTAGACAGTGAAAGAAATGAAGTGCTGATAAATGCCACAACACCTATGAATCTCAAAAATATACTAAATGAAGGCAGCCAGATATAAAAGGCAATATATTGTATAATATCATTTTTTGAAATGTTCCAAAGAGGCAAATACATAGAGACAGAGAGTTGATGAGTGCTTATCTATGGCTGGGGGCTGTATGAGGGGTGGACAGCAGAGGGAATGGGGAGAGATTGCTAATGTGATCAAGGTTTTTTGGGGAGAAGATGGTTAAAATGTACTGTAACTAGTTTAGGATGATGATGCACAACTCTGTAAATGGACTAAAAACTATTAAATTTTACACTTTAAATTAGAAACTTTACACTTTAAATTAGTAACTTTATAGCATGTAAATTATATCTCAATAAAGCTGTTAAAAACACAGAATTTGTGGCTGGGTGTGGTGGCTCACACCTGTAATCCCAGCACTTTAGGAGGCTGAGACGGGCTAACCACCTGAGGTCAGGAGTTCGAGACCAGCCTGGCCAACATGGAGAAACCTTGTCTCTACCAAAAATACAAAAATTAGCTGGGGGTGGTGGCAGGTACCTGTAATCCCAGCTGCTCGGGGATCTGAGGCAGGAGAATTGCTTGAACCTGGGAGTTGGAAGTTTCAGTGAGCCGAGATCGCACCATTGCACTCCAGCCTGGGCACCAAGAGCGAAAATCCATCCCAAACAAACAAACCAAAAACACACATAATTTTTTTAATAACAGGTAGAATGTTTTCTACACCTCTGTTAAAAAAAAAAATGTGTGGATTGAAAATACACCTCAGAGTTATGCTTTCCATTCTAAAATTTACTTTACAGAATTCCGTTAAAAAATATCCCTTAAATGTTTACAGAAAGTGAAAAGCCTGTATAGAAACAAAGTCAGTTTAAAAAACAATCCATAAAATTAATGGGACTCGTGTTCTCATTTTTTATTTAGATTTGTCTTGTGTCAACTGTGTATCACAAAGTATTGCCTATTTATTATCAAACATAAGTAAAACATCATGCATTTAAAGATTTGTAGCTAGAAAGAATTGCTGTAATTAAAAATGTAATATTTTATAATAGAAGGATAATTACAGTATTTATCCTTCTTTCCACTTCTAAAAGCTAGCACTTAAGTTAAAAAGATATCCAAAATAAAAAGCATTGGCAATGGTATCCAAAAATGATTTAAAAGTTAATTGTTATGCTCTAATTCAAGAAGAGATGCTTAAGCACTACAATGCTCTGCATGTTTTTCTGCATTTGGAGTTTGGACCTGACAACCTCAGGTAAGTACAGAGAGAATTTCATGGCACACATCAGTGTTGTCATGATCTTTCTATCCCCAGGTGATAACCATGTTATTCTGAAATATGAACAGCAAATTGTTTCCAGAATGGGTTCAAAGTCTTTGGAGGTAAGATTTCAGTTATTTGGAAATATTTTCTCCTAAAAGTCAAGTCTCCTATATACTATGTTGACCATGTATTTCAATATATGCCTGTCATCCTGGTGTAACTATGAATACTGCCTTCTTCACTCTCAAAAAGTTATCTGCTGGGCGCGGTAGCTCAAGCCTGTAATCCCAGCACTTTGGGAG
Source organism: Chlorocebus sabaeus (assembly GCF_047675955.1). Classification (NCBI taxonomy): domain Eukaryota; kingdom Metazoa; phylum Chordata; class Mammalia; order Primates; family Cercopithecidae; genus Chlorocebus; species Chlorocebus sabaeus. Next base: position 15,968,833 of record NC_132913.1, read on the forward strand.
GCCGAGACGGGTGGATCACGAGATCAGGAGATCGAGACCATCTTGGCTAACATGGTGAAACCCCGTCTCTACAAAAAATACAAAAAACTAGCCGGGCGAGGTAGTGGGCACCTGTAGTCCCAGCTACTCGGGAGGCTGAGGCAGGAGAATGGCGTGAACTCGGGAGGCGGAGCTTGCAGTGAGCTGAGATCGGGCCACTGCACTCCAACCTGGGCGACAGAGCGAGACACCGTCTCAAAAAAAAAAAAAAAAAAAAAGTTATCTAACTTTGATAACAAATTATATAGTCATTCTGCCTCAGGACTGTGCAGGGATCTGATTAGAATAGGCAAATGTCCATGATCATAGAGAAAGTATCTGGTAAAAGGAGATATTACTAATCTTGTACCCAATATGGAGAAATGAGCATACTAAAAAGTCAAGCTTTTAAGTTAATGGACAGAAGATTGTGACTCTCTAGACAGTCCAAAGCATCAACACAACCAGAACTGTTAGTGTAGATATGTAAGAATTATGGTTTCTCCATAAAATATGACAAACTTTCCATTGTTGGTGCTTTGCAGGCTTGATTTCTAGCCATAACATTTGACCTTTGTTTTGCCCTGTTCTCCCAGATGACCATGTAAGATTTTCTAATCTGAGAAGAATGATGAACTAATGTACAAATCTTACTCCACACTTGCAGTGAGGAAACTAGAAGATGACAGCTACAAGTTTCTGAATCTGGATAATCTTATCTCTTGAAACTAACACATTCACTATACTCTCAAACTGCATTCTTCTTTTTGGCATAAATAATATGTGGGTGTGTGTGCAAAAAGTGTAGAAAGATCACGTGGAAAGGCAGACCAGTGTTCAGCTCACAGTGAGTGATTAGATGACAGATTTTTGCCTGGCCCAGTGCTCTGTTCGGGAAGAAAGACTTGGCTTTCAAGGTGTACCACTCATTCTGCTGAAAAATAGCTGGTGTACGTTGCAACGAACAGCAGTGAGCAATGCCAATCAGTATAGCAGTCATGGCAAAACATTCCAACATACTGCATATGAAATGAGATTCTACATTACTTTGAGGGCAAAACGAAATTCATAGAATTAATCTTTTGTCTCAGTTTGTGTTTATTAAGAATATGATTACCACGATTGGGTTCATCTCAATATCCTTCCCAAATTTTTTAAATCACTCATTCATCTACTCAAATAATCAACTCTCAGGTGCCATCTGTCTCCACCGTTCAGAAACAAAGTCCCATCCTCCATGAGTTTACAAAAGAAGACAGAAAAACAAATGACTAAACTAAAATGATAATAGGTGTTGTGATAGAAGAAGTCCACACGGAGTAAAGCAGAGACACTGAGAAGTGCAGTTCTACTCCTGGGTCAGAAAATGCCTTACAGTGTATGTGACACTTGATTGAGCCTTTGGAGATGGGCAGGTGACTGTAGAATTCCAGAGGGTTACGCAGAGCTATGCTAGGAACCACTTGGCCTAGTCAGGAAACTGTAAGTGTATACTTGAGAATGGAACTCTCACAAAAAAGATGCGAGAATTGTAAGGAGATTTAAAATACAGGCAATATCATGCTAAGGATAGTAGACTTTTTACTATAGAAATGGGAAGATATGAGGTATTTTAAGCAAGGTATAGTATATCCAGACTTGAATTTTAGAACTACAAACAGGGCCGGGCATGGAGGCTCATGTCTGTAATCCCAGCACTTTGGGAGGCCGAGGCAGGCAGATCATGAGGTCAGGAGATCAAGACTATCCTGGCTAACACGGTGAAATCCCATCTCTATCAAAACACAAAATTAACCGGGCGTGGTGGCACGCACCTGTAGTCCCAGCTACTTGAGAGGCTGAGGCAGTGAGCCGAGATCACACTACTGCACTCCAGCCTGGGGGACAGAGCGAGACTCTGTCTTAAAAAAAAAAAAAAAAAAAAAAAAAAAAAAAAAAAAAAAAACTACAAATGATATGGAAAATCGAGGGACAAATATCTCTCAATTTGGCAGTGTTGTGCTACAGGTATTTAATCAAGACTTGGCAAGTCTGCTCCACATAGGTTGTATCTGAGCTGAAGTTCAAAGAATGAACAGGTGTTAACCAGAAAAGGAAGTCATTACAGGGAGGAGGAAGGGAATTAGGGTAACAGAACCAGAAACTACCACAATGTAGCATAAATAGAGTGGCAGAAAATTATCAGAAATAAGACTCCAGCAAAGGGTGTATCCTAGATCAAGAGGAAAATAATTGTCAAAGGATTCCTACTTCCTCCCACTGTCGATGATGGCACAGAATTCAGGGCCAGCGTGTCACATAACTCCATGGAGTACTGTCTACATCCCCGTCTAAGTGAATGATTTAGTGTTTTGCAGTGCACAGTTGTACATGTAAATCTAGAAAGGCATAAGCACTGAAATCATATAAACAGATTTGTATGTGTAGATAAACCGGAAACTTGGACTGCTTAGTGAATACTGGATTTAGAAAAAGCCCAGAGCCTACAGTACCTAGTAAGACAAGTGACAGCAAAGAGAAAAAGATTTTCGGAAGCAAGTCTTACAGTTAAATGAAACCATGGGAAGTGCCAAATTGTTCACTCCTCAGAACCTTTAAACTTGCTTTCCCTCTTATTTGTCTCTTTCACCCACTCTTCATTAATTCCAGCATTTCATCGTTCCTCACTGTGACCAAAGTCACCTTCTCACAGAAGGCTTTCATGACTCCTAAAAGCCTTAATGACCTTTGCAATAAAGATAGTTCACTCAACTGATGCATTGCACTCAATGTATATTTTAGATAAAATGCTATGTCCTTTCACTCTTTATTTACTCATCTGTTTTATGCTTTTTCAAAACACTTGTCCCTAGCAGAAAGCATATTATTTGTTTCTTTACAGATTTGTTTTCTCAACCCTAACTCTTCAATGAGAACACAATAGTCCTTCCTTATCCCTGGTTTTACTTTCTGCAGTTTCAGTTACCTAAGGTCAACAGCAGCTTAATATGAAATGGAAAAGTCCAGAAATAATTTATGTTTTAAATGCTATGTCACAATGCCTAAAGCATTCACCTCACTTCATCTTATCACATAGGTGTCTTATAATTTCACGCCATCTGAAGAAGGGTGAGTAAAGTACAATAAAATATGTTGAGAGAGAGAGACCACATTGGCATGGCTTATATTACAGTATATTGTTACAATCGTTCCATTTTCTTATTAGTGATTGTGATTAATTTCTTACTGTGATTTATATTTTAAATTTTATCATAGGTATAGACATATAGGAAAAACCAGCGCAGTCATGCATTACTTAATGATGGGGGTACATTCTGAGAAGTTAGTTTTCAGGCAATTTTGTTTTGCAAACATTATAGAGTGTACTTACACAAACCTAGGTGGTCTAGCCTACTACACACCTAGGCTATGTAGTATACCCCATTGCTCCTAGGCTCCTAGGACAGTATGTTAATGTCCTAAAAGCTGTAGTCAATTTTAACAAAATGGTAAGTATTTTTGTAATTAAATATATCTAAACATAGAAAAGATATAGTAAAAATATCTTATTATAATCTTATAGGGCTACTATCTTTATGCAGTCTATTGTGTACCAAATATTGTTATGGATATATATGTATTTAATATGAAAGTAATGTTTTTATATTTTATTTATATTTTAAATGCATTGCTCCATTCTTGTTATGCATTCTTCATTCATGTTATGCATAAATATACATGTTTTCATAGCATATATATGTGTACATGTATTCATAGCATGTACATATATGCTGGGATTACAGGTGCCCGCCACCAGGCCCGGCTAATTTTTGTATTTTGGTAGAGACAAGGTTTCTCCATGTTGGCCAGGCTGATCTCAAACTCTTAACCTCAGGTGGTCCGCCCATCTCAGCCTCCTAAAGTGCTAGGATTACATGCATGAGCCACCATGCCCACCCACAAATTCTGTGTTTTTAACTGTTTTATTTAGATATAACATATATCTATTATATATAAGATATATTTAGATATAATATAAATATATACATATATACACACACACACAGGGTTTGGTACTATCCATGGTTTTAAGCATTTACTGGGGGTCTTGGAATGTATCCTCTATGGGTAAGGGGGTAAACTACTGTAACTACTGTACAAAGCTCATGAAAATAATACTTAATGATGCCTATAACTGTATCCCCAGCACCTGAAAAAAATTCTAAAATATAAAATTATAAATTATAAAAGATTAATCAATGAATCAAGACTGAATAATGAAATTTAACATGGGGACATGTAAAAAAGAGGGAGGAGTAAAGAGGACTTCTAGTGAGGGTAAGTCGGTATGAGAGAAGGTTTGAGAAAATATAAGTTTAAGTTACGCACCTCAAGCTTTCAACGGTGGTTTCCAGTAGACGATTGAATATAGAGCAGTCTACACTGGAGTCAGTAGCATGAGATGGTGCTTGAACATGAGCAATTTCCCAAGGGGAATATGTATCATAAAAATAACACACTAAAAACCATCAGTATTTATTAGAAATGTAAAAGAGATGCCTCTAAAGGAATCAGAGAAGTAACTATCAAAAGAATAACAGGTCAACAAGAAGAGTATCGTTCTGAAATACAAGGCGCAGTAGGGTACAGAGAGAGGTTATGGCCAAATTCGTCAAGAGCTACCAAGATAATCAATAAGAAAAAGACTGAAAATTAATTTTTGCTAATATTACAAACTGGGACTAATAGCTTTTGGAGATGAATAACAACCTGCTGGCAAAATTAGAAATGTGCTCTGAGAGGTTTTTTTTTTGTTTGAAATGTATTGGTATTGATCTGCATGTCTAGATTCTGACTTAGATTAGAGTAGGGATACTGGAGGATTAAAGCAAACTCGTTACATACTGGCAGCATAACCATGGTTGCAAGGCTTAATTCTCTGTGACCTAGTTACCTCATTTGGAAAATGGAAAACTATGCTGGTACCTATCACATAGATTTTATGAGAATTGAATGAGGTAATATACATATAAATTCATTAGCATACAATTATCATTCAGTGAATATTTATTTACTGACAAAGTTGTATTTTATTATTATTATCCATCCCCATTCTCTATAATAGTACACACTGTTGTACAGAATACGAGCTTCAAAGATACCTTGGCATAGCTGAAATAAAATGGAGCTAATGTCCCACGTTGGGGACACTAAAGTTAACTTACACAGTTTAAACAAACTTAGTAACTTTCTTAATTCATCTAAATCATAGTCATTGAATTTAAGCAAATCTGAATAATTTAGAATTGCTAATAATTTCACAAATCTGTATTAGTGATAAAATACTTCTAATTTTTTAAATGGTCAGTTTAATAACTCAAACTAATTCCATATATCCCTCACCTCTATTTAATTGATACTTATAATATTACTTCTTCGTAAATTAACTGTCAAACTTAATTCTCTAATATAATCTCCATTTGGATTCCCGCTGGAAAGAAAAAGAAATAGAATTCCAGGATGAAATGTCTAGTTTCATGTTCATTAATTGAGTCTTCCATTTTTCCAAAATATTAGATTTGACATTAAATTTCTTAATCCCCATAAATAATTGCAATGATATTAAACAGATACGACTTACCAATTTGAAACAGTGCTCTCTAGTTTTGCATTTAATATGAAAGCAATTGTTTTTATATTTTATTTATATTATAAATGCTTTGCTATGCTTTTTTTCCTAATAAAAATGATCCTGCTTGTGTCTACATTTTAACAGAATACTGCAGCTACTTGAGCATACACTTATTTTGTAATGCTGTAATCTTAAGAGCAGAATTTGTGTTTGTGTAGCATGTGTGATGCCGTTCATAACACCCTACCATTCTAGAATTTCTAGAAAATCCATCGAATGAGACAAATAATATCCATTTAGGGGGGACTCAAAATCCGTGCTTCTATTTTAGATAAAAAACAGTCTGAAATTTAAAAATATGTGTACGTATATGCAAACAATTGATTTCCTTTCCCAATAGATACCATCTATCTAAGAATTCATGGACACAAAGGTTACCCACTTATCCAGCTGTAAAGAACTAAGCAGTAGGAGGTTAAAAAGCTGATGCTACTCAGGTAATCAAGCTTTTTTTTTCCCTTTGTAATGACATTCTGGAATTAAAGCAGGAATGATGTAAACTTAAAATAACAAGGCAGTTCTCCCCAAAATATATGTTTTTACTCGCAAATATTTTGCTGGCTTGTAATCATTTTAAACGGATTCTTTTTTTTCTCTGCCTCTGCAAGTGGACATATGTAATAATAATTTATATTATTTAAAAGCAGAAAAAAAATGCACAGATAGGGAATTGAGGGCAATTTGTTTAGCCCCTGTAATAATTTAATACTTATTTCACTCAAATATTATTTTATATTTCTGTGTATCCAGGATTCATTGCTACCCAGGTACGAAATATCTCAGAGATGATCTCCCTCAAAAAGACAATTTCTGTTTTCTCTATATAATAATTCTGGAGACTCGGACGCTGGCTGCCAATTGCCTTTTAGCAAGTCACTTAGCCTCGCCAAGTTAGAATTCCTTCCCCTAGCCAGGCACGGTTGCTTATGCCTGGCCAAGGTGGGAGGATCACCCAAGGTCAGGAGTTTGAGACTAGCCTGGCCAACATAATGAAAACTCGTTTCTACTAAAAATACAAAAATTAGCTGGCATGGTGGCACACGCCTGTAATACCAGGTACTTGGGAGGCTGAAGCAGGAGAATTGTTTGAACCCAGGAGGCGGAAGTTGCAGTAAGCTGAGAGGGTGCCATTGCACTCTAGCCTGGGCAAGAGAGTGAGACTCGATCTCAAAAAACAAAAACAAAAAAATCCCTTCCCCTATAAAATTGTGGTGTTCAGAGAAAATTTTGAACAACAGAAGGGTACTTGAAAATATGAATGGTTATTTGTGCAGTCAAAATTAATGGGTGTCTGACTGGTGCTTAATGGTAGATCCTGCAATGTGTAGAGCTAACTCTGCCCAATAAAGAATGATCCCACCTACAATGTTATCAATAACGTTGTTGTGACTCATAAACTGAGAGCTGGTCTCTAAAGTAATTTCCAATTCTATAGTTGCATAAAGCATGTTTTAAAGGTGATTATGGTAGACACTTTGGTTATCTGCTCCTATCCCATTGTCTCTTACCATTTCAGGGTATACCCTGAATTCCATCTGAACAGCTGTGTTGCTCTGCCCCAATGCTTTTTTGGATCTCGCCATCAGCAGTCTATAGAATTATTGGTAATTAATGTCTCTGGGATCAGCTTTAAATCAGGGACTGAGTGTACTGTTTTCCCCCCTGTGGCTCAGCTGAGCATTCTCCGGTGCTCCCCAAAGGATTCAATCCCAGTTGCCCACAGTGTTGGCAGGCTCCCCAATGGACCCTTTATTGTGCCTTTTCTTCCCTATTCCACTTTCTCATTGGTATTTCTTAAGATCACCTCCCAGATAATCTACTTGTACTGAAATCCATACCTTAGAGTCTGCGTTTTGCTGGAACATGAACTGAGACAGTAACATATTTACTCTAAGTGAAAAAGGGTCTCGGAGAATAAATATATCTTAGCAGTATTTGTTCAAACCTGTCAGCAACAGACTTGCTGAAGATGGAGGCTGGTGGGAATTGAAATGAAAAAGAACGAGAAAAACATTGGAAGAATGACTGTGCTATAGGCAGGGGATCTCTTTGAATCATAGTGCAGATTTTATATCATGGAGAGGCAGTAGTGATGTCAGACAAAAAGGCTGGAGGAAGGAGCCCTAAAGAACTCAAGGGCCTTAAGGCCAAGAACTGATCTCATGAGAGAATAATGCAAGAATCTGTATAAACCAAGGGCCAAAAGATATTCTATGCACATATAAAAATCAGGAAGCACTAATACTTTATGCCAGTGTTAACCTTCAAATATATCCTGGGCATTTAGTAGAGACTTGGCTAAGCCCTGGAATTTTCTGAACTTCATGAATAAGAGACTTTATCTGGTCAAGCACCAAATCACACAATACCATGCCAAGAACATCCAATAAATGAAGGGATTCCCTTTCAATCTATTTAAAAATAGCATCCAAACATCTGGCTTTCCTAGAAATCACTTTCACAGCAAGTCACAGAAACACACCACTGCATGTTATATAATAGAACGCAACTCCTTGGGCTTTTGTCTGAATATGTATTCTCTCAGCAGTAAAGTATGAAGGTCATGTAGTAGCTGTGGCTACATGCATTAAAAAGAGAAACATAGGCTTGGATGTATGTATCATTTTATACAATTGATATATCAACTCTGCCTAGTGGTAAGATTATTCTGAAAGTTGCCAGTTGTCATGATTTTATTGTAATTGAATGAAAGCTGGCAAAAAAAAAAAAAAAAAGATGCAGATGTTTAGCATTTTAATACATCTAACTGAGCTAAATATACCACTATCTCTATTTCATAATTTTATGTAATTTCACATACGTAGTTAGAATACATATCAATACAGCTTTATGAGAATGGTATTATTAGTCTCATTTCACTGAGGAAGGAAGTGAGGCTCAGAGACATTAAATATCTTGCCCAGGAGCATAATAGCTAAGAAGTGCAGAAATGAGGTTCCAAATACCCAGTGTGCCTGCCTGCAAAGCATATGCTTTCTCATTTATTACATTTTGGCAGAATATGTCACTATATTAGAGGTTTTTGGTAAGAACTAGGGAGATACATTCTACTTCACTATACATGTGGAAGAAATATGTAAATGAAATAACGATAATGTTGCATTTTCTAATAGATTTCACATGCCAAAAATAAGGCTTGAGGTTAGTCAAACCATATTTGTAAAACCATACTGCAAATAGTTGATTAGAAACTTACAAGGATAATGATCACATTAAACTAAAGCACTGCTGTATTCTAATAAAACACTCTTGCTTTCCAGAATGGCTTTCCATCTTTTGTCCAGGAGGAATATTTCTGGCAAATAGCCACCAAATGCTTATAGATTCTTTTTGGAATATTTCATGCTTCCTCAAGATGTTAATTTGGTGACATTAAGAATAGATCAAGTCAAGTGCATAGTTAGAAGCTGATGAGCATATAAAAATATGAATTTGGTTAGACATATGTCCTATTATTTCAGAATAGTTCCCTCATGAGGGCCATAGGGAAGAGCCACAATTTGGTATAATTTTCCTTCCATATTGTAATATATCTCATATACCTAGAAATGTATTTGGAGTAATTATATTTTCTCACTAATCATCATGAATCTAATATTTGTGAATATACCAAACTGGGAGTCAGGAAATGTGTATTCTTCATTTGTTTCTCATCTTACCTCTCTATTCAACCTTGAGTAACGTTGGAAGTTACAATAATCTTAAAAGCCATTGAGTTCGTTGATTCCATTTTACAGATTTTTGAGAGAGAGAGGAAGAGAGATAGAGAGAGATATTTCGGCAAATGAAGTGACTTCATCAAGGCAACCCTACTAATAAGTAGGCAGGCTAACACAGAGCTTCTGACTCCAACACTAGTGCTTTAAAAATATTTCTGGAGTGCACCCCCATCATGATATGGCTTCACTAACATGTTTCAAAGTTCAATTCTAAAATGAAATAATTTTATAACGGTCTCATCTGTAAGCTACAGCAGATGAAGCATGGAGGAAATTCAGAACCATACATATTTTTGGAGGAAGTTAGAAAGTCATATAGTCATAAAAAAAAAAAGTTTCACTTAAAGAAGTAAAAAATAAAATAGGTCAACTTGTATTTGAAGATTGGGGTAAACACCAAATTCTGACATAAACAAGGCTGTGTGGGGTAAGAAAAACATGCTTCAGAATCAGGCTTTGCACAGAAATGTTGGCAAAGCCATAATTACTGTGGTCCTAGAGTGTGCTTCTCTAATATGGTATTTCATTCCCTTGAAGATATTTATTTACTTTTTGGTATGTTCTTTGCATAGATTAAGATACAGTTTTGAAATGTGTTTCCAAATTATGTATTCAGGAGGAAAATACGCTCTTCTTTAAAAGTGCAGAATACAAATTTGAAAATAATCTATTTTCTATAATCATTTTACATTTCACTCTTCTGAAAAGTTAGGATCTGGATTTTTTTTCTCTTTCATTTCCTGCATGAAGATTTCTTTTAAATGCCCTACAGTTCCAGAGTATTAGTTGCACAATCCAGCTTTTATTAAAATTCTATTTCCTTTAAACTGGGAGAATGCAAGCTACATCAATCTGATATAATGTAGATATGTTGGGAAAAAGAACTGAGTCTTAAGATACCAATTTTCAACCATTATCAAGTGGGTGGATTAATTTCCTGAAATGCCGAGGAATATCAATGGTCTACTAAGAAGGTTATTTCTAAAGATATCCATTTTGGCCACTATTGTTTACTGATTTTCTTTTTCTCTCTTTTCAAAATAAGAATACAAAAAGCCAATTCCAAGTACTCACTTCTACCTGTGCCAAGGTAGTGGTGCTGGAGAGCAGATAATAGAATTTAAAGGGCACATATAGCTTTCTGTCAGGTTATTCAAGATCTCTTACAATAATAACAAAGTAAACAAACTAAGCTGCCCAATATTTAATATTATATTATAATATAATATTATATATTATATTATATATGTTATATATTATATAATTAATATATTATATATGTTATATAATATATATGTTGATATACTATATATGTTATATATGTTAATATTATATATGTTAATATATAATATATTAAAATATAATTATATTATATTTAATATAAACTAATGACGTAGTTTCATTCACATGGATAATTATAAAACAGTTCTTTTAAAAGTACTGGGGTCTCTGCCCATGTAGCTCTTTTATATCTGTAATGGGAATGGTTTTAAAATTCACTTCCTGCTGAAAACACACACTCACACACACACACTCACACTTGTATACTGCTTGTGGCACCTAGCCTTCAAGCTGGTCCACATCATCCTCTGTTCCCCATGGTAAGTTACCCATGTCAAGTTCTCTCCCATGATGAACAGGGCTGATCTCAGTAACTAATAGTATACTGTGAATTTAACAACTTGTAGCCTCTGAGACTAGTCATAGAAGACATTTCCCTATTGCAGGCCCTTTCTTGAATCATTTACTCTGGGGAAATGCAGCTGCCATATGTTGAGTCTTAAGCAGGTGAGGTCCATGGTGGGGGTAGGGGGGAACTGAGGCCTCCTGCCAACAATAGTATCTGCTTGCCATCCATGTGACAGTCACTTTGAAAACAGATCCTTGAGTACCAGTCAAGCTTTACTGACTGCAGGTTTGGCTGGCATCCTAAACTTAACCTCATGAGAGACTCAATTCACACATTTAAGCCATTATTCTATTTTTGACCACAGAAACTATGTAAGGTAATAAATATTTAACATTTTAAGCTACAAAACGTTTGAATACTTAATTCTGCAATCGATAACTGTGATACATCATTTCTTGATTTTATAATTTCAGATATTCTGTATTAATTTATCATTAATGGAAATGAGGGTATAGCTCTTAACTATTCATTCTAACCATTCAATATGGTATATTTCAGTTTTTAAAATTAATCAGTTTTCAGCAGTTTCACTATTAATGACCTTATAAATATGATTCACAGCTGACCCATTAATTACATTGTTTTACTTGATACAATATTGGTTTCACTAACGTTAATGACTCATTCTTCCTGAAATTTTTTCTTACTATTCTCTGTAGTGACAACTAATTTATCCCCAAACTCTGTAAGTGAAATGGAAATGTCACAGTAGAGTCTGGTATATTAGCAGGTTTTTGTTGTTGCCATTGTTGTTGTTGTTGTTGTTTGGTGGGTGAGAAGGGAGGTATTTATTTATTTATTTATACTTACTTTTAGCTTGAACACTTTGCTGTGAGAGCTTATGATTCTCTCCACTTTATCTGGGTTAGTTACTCTCTGGGACTGCTAAAAGTTGGAATCCTGGAATATCCCTTCACTATATTCCTGATGATATTATTTTGACCTCTCCTGTGATGGATCCTCTGATTCCTAGACATCAATCTTATATCTACTTTCTTTGTGATTTTCATCCTTTTATTTCTGCAACATATTGTCTAGTAGTTTCCTGAGAAAGTTATTGTTTGAGATCTTGTGTGTCTGAAGATGTCTTCATTCTAATAAGCTCTACTGGCCAGATATGGATCACTAGCTTGCTAATTACTTTGCCTCAGTATTTTGAAGATGCTTATTTAATGTCTTCTAATGTCTAATATTGCCATTATGAAGACCCTTTCTGAGATTCCATCCTCTGTTTTCAAATCTATTGTTTCTTCTTTGGAATAGTTTATTGTCTACATTTGGGAATTTCATAATGATGTACCCTAGCAAAAATCATTTTCTTTTTCTCCATTCATTGTTCATGGATTGTTTCTTTCCCATTTTTTTCTGTTCTTTCTTCCTGGAATTCTTGTTGATCTTTATGAATTGATCTTCTATTTTTTATTTCTCTTTTTATATTATATGCCTAAGTCTTTTTGTTCTTTTTCAATGTCTTCAACTTTGTCTAATACAATTTATATGGATTATATGTTCCTTTTGATATCATCTCATCATTAACAAAAGAATTTCTAAAATTTCATTTTGGATATTAATCTTTTTCTTCTTTTACTCCCCACTTTCACATTCTATTTCTTTAGTTTTCTCACTATTATTCCTTTCATGTTAGAAGCTCTGCTCACATATATGATCATCACTGAATATCCATTAATATTTAAGAAAGAGATGCTAAAGGCTTATTGGAACTTCTTACCACATAGTTTGAGGAATGATGATCCTTGCTGTAGAGTGACCAGATAGTCCTATTAGTTGTTCCAAATAACTGTCTCCATGTTATTTGGAACAATCATGTGGCAATGTCACATCTTTTCTCTTGGTTTGTCCCATTTTCGGATAAAAGCCTTCCAATTATTTTCATGACAGAGTATGGTTAGCAGGCAGGGTGTTTTTTTTGTTTGTTTTTTATTGTGATTGTTATTCTTGTTGTTGTTGTTGTTTGAGATGGTGTCTTGCTCTGTTGCCCAGGCTGGAGTATAGCAACGCTGTCTTGGCTCACTGCAGCTTCTGCTTCCCAGACACAAGCAGTTCTCGTGCCTCAGCCTCCTGAATAGCTGGAATTATAGGCCTGCACCACCATACCCGGTTAATATTTTTGTATTTTTAGTAGAGACGGGGTTTCACCATGTTGGTCAGACTGGTCTTAAACTCCTGACCTCAAGTGATCTCCCCTCCTTGGCCTTCCAAAGTGCTCGGATTACAGGCATGCGCCATTGCGCCCAGCCAGAATAAGGATGTAATCATCATTTTCTCCCTATTTTGTTAGTGCTTGTGCCCTCAGCTGACTTGGTGTCTCTTAGGCCATAGAAAAAAAAGTATTATTATTCCACCATGTTTAAACAGAAGTCTAGTGTACTCCATTTTGGACTACTTATGAACTTTAGAATACTTACAACATATTATATTCTAAGTATTCTAAAATTAATCTTTAAGACTTTAAGGTAATCATTCTATGGTTTCTACATATTGATTCTGGGCCTGTTTCCTGGGATATAATGTATGTTATTTCTACCCTGGCCTCTACTTCCTTTACCCCACCAAATTTTCCTCATATACTATATATAAGACACTAAGGACATACATCTTGGACCATGTACTGTAGTAGGCATAGGTTGAACAAGGATTAGTGAATAAAACATGTGTGATATGAAGCATACAATCTAATGGAACAGATTCACATTAAATAAATAAAAAAAGAATTAATAATACTGAGTTGTAATAAATGCTAAAGGATATAAGAAAGAATGCAATAGAACAATTTTCTTGTTTTACTTTAGCACAGTTTCTAAAAGTGCTAACTAAAATTACAGGAGAAAGCTTTCAGTAGACACCTAATTGTTTTTGACTCGTATTGTGCTAAAAGTAACGAAAATGCTCATGTATTTTTTGTACATAAATAGTTATTAAGTAGCATCTCTCCCTATTTACCTGCGTAAATATGTGTGGTTTCATATGTTCACTTTCACTAAGTGTGGGCTTTTATATCTATGTTAAATTTATCTTGTGAGAAAACATCTAATTTCTTACATTATTATTAAATATTTGAATTAAATTTGCATTATTTTTTCAAACATATTAACTTTATCTCCCATAGTCATGCCTTTGCCAAAAATGATAAGCATATTTTCTTTGACATCAGTATCCAAGTTATGAAGACAGCATAAGGGATTCATACAAAGCCATAAGGGCATTTCATGTAAGCTGACATAATTTCATTAATCAACTCTTAGTCTTTAGTTTTCAATTGTCTGTATTTGACTTTTCTTCCTAGAACGCTTGCCTTCCCTACCTTTTGATAGTTTGGAGTTGCAGACTAATTGAGAGATATCCCAACCTCGCATGGCCAAAGGCATTTGGTTGCATTTGACTGCTTCTCATCAAGGCAGGAGAGGAAAAATGAAAGCTCGCATTCTTTTCTTTCCTTTCGTCTGATACCGTCACCACTTTTTATCTCCTATATCAACAAAGGACACAGATTGTTATGGGCTAAGAAAATAGAAACAAAGCTTCCTGCTTTTGTTGTAGGAGTGCTTATATTAGCCTTTGACCACGAAAGAGGACAGCTACTTGATAATCAACCCAGGAAATTAGTACTGGTATTCATACCCTGTGTTTTTAACGTTGACTTCTGTGATAGCAGGAACTAGTCTAAGGAATAGATGAACGCTCTTTCCTTACTGCCTAAAAGGTGTCCCTTCAGAATTCCTAGGTTCACTTGACTCAAAGTCTTGCAGAGAGTTTGAGAGTCCTTCAGCCAAGTGTTTATAAGTAGCTGTGATCTGCTGCTAGATTCAACACTCCAGCTCTCAAGAGGAAAGTGAAAGAAACAATTTAAAAGAAATTAATCGGTGCTCAGTGACAAGTTACACAGGATGAAGTGGACAAGAAAATATAGCATATTTTCATCTACTTATATTTTTAATGTAGTGTTATTTTGTGTAGCTTGGTTTTATCTTCTAGACTTTTAGTTTAAATTTTTATCTATTCTTTATTTGGCAATTTCATTAAAAAAAAAGCGAAAGAAGACATTGAGAAATAAAGGTCTAATGCTTGAGTTTGCCCTGTAGGATTTTAAGAACAGGTTTTTCTCTCAAGAACTAAGACTGCACCTCAAATTATTATCAAGGCTTAAAAACAAACATTACTGAGCAATTTATTTTTAGACAATAAATTTTAATTTTGTGAACAAATATCAATAGGAATGTTTTCGTTATTAAAAATGCTTAATAAAATGTTGCATTAGAAATTAGCACATTTTTATTAACTCGTAGGTCAATTTAAATTTGAATAGAGAGCTTCATTTTACCAACAATTCTACATTAGGAATTTGAAAGACACAATATCATCTAGTGATACATAAAATAGAAAAGGCATAGAAGTTTGGAGTCATGAGAACTTGGAGTTTGGATTTCTTTGTGAATTTGGATCAGATACGTAACTTGTTAAAGTTTATTTGACAAATCTGCATAATACTTTGCATTCATAATATTGTTGGGAAGATGATTGAGAAAATGATCCTCTCACATAGTAGGTGCTCCAGAAATGTTTGATTTTGAGCTTAAAAGGCAAGTCAGAGGTTTCTGTTTTTCCAAAAAAAAGAGTAAATTTTACTTTTGTTGATAAGAAGATAGGAACATTCTCGGCTGGAATATGTCATGATCTGACAATTAATAGAAATTTGCCCATGTTGGCTTTCTCTCCTTTTTCTTTCTTTCCACTCTTCTTATCTGCAGTTCATTCTACACTGAAAAACTGCAAAATTAAGATCAAATGTCAAGTACTTCCCTTACATTCTGGAGAAAAATGCACTTCTCCTTTGCTTAGAATGGAAAGAATCAGAATATTTTAAAAAACTGCAAATCGTGCAAACCTGGGGAAATATATACCAAAAGAAGGTAATAAATTAAGAAGAACATTTACAGAGATAGCCTGGGATGATAAGAGTTTAAAATTTTGATCTTTTTGTTCATCTTAGAAAAATTATCATATATGTATTCTCTCTAGCTCATAGTCTTCTCATTTCCAAAATGAGAGAAACAGTGAAACTATTACGTTTCTTATCAGCATTAAATTATATAACACTTGTAGCATCCCCAAAATTGACTCCATTAAAAAAAAATGCATGTTAATCATTATTTGCCAAAAAAGAAAATCTCCAAATTTCTTTATTTTGTAAAAGTATTCCATGACTTAATCCTATAGATGAGGTGAATATGGAGATTATTTGCTCTGTAACTTTACTATCATCTCCCTATCCTCGTATTTTGTTGTGAGATCATGGAAACCTCTATCAAACTCTCTTTATGCAATAAGTTATAACAAATTAGCAATGGCTTATAAAGATATATCAAGTTAGAGTAAAATGCAACTGAAAATATCATAAATCATTGGGTAATTAATGTTTTCTTAATTTATTGTGGTAAGTATGAGAGAAGAAATTGGAGATGTACAGATTTTAAATGACCTTAACAGTCTTACACAGGAGTGTTTGCAGTATGGTAAGAAGGAAGTGGGTACTTAATGTTTTCAAAAAGCAAATGACCTCATGAAAAGTATACAAGGCTACGTTGTCGATATTAGAAAATTGGAAGACAGTCAGAGAATAATTAAAAGACCCTTGAAGATGTAAGTTTGTGAAATGAAAAAGGCTGAGATTTAGGTTATGATCTAAAGACTTGGATTTAGGTGAAGAAGGTAGGGTAAATCTGAGTGACAGTTTCTTGAAGAAAAGAGACACTAGTTGTGAATCATGATAGCAATTACCCTGACAGAATAGAACTGTGGTGGCTAACCAGCTCAGGCTCAGAGACTGCTGTTATGTTCTATTGAATGAGCTGAAATAGTCCAGGTTGAGAGCATTCCTCTGAGATCTTAGAAGAAATAACAGATATGAGAACTATAGTTAGGCAGCTTGATTTTAAATCAGAAGCTGGATAGTTTTTTAAGATAACAAAGCTTAAGATCTATTGTTATAAGACTGAGAACTCAGAGACGAAATATCTGTGGCATATACAAAGACTAGAGAATAGAAACACTCTGAAAATAGAGTTGGGGCTACTTCTCAGGAGGACAACCCTAAAAATCCACTGTTATCACCCAACTTAACAAAACATGCAATCAGGTCACAGATATTCATTTGTTTGAAAGGGAATCTGAATATCCTGAAAGATAGCACTGTCTCAAAAGCTACCATCTTAAAAAAAACCAACCAAACAAACAAAACAACAACAACAGCAACAACAACAACAACACAACCCAAACAGCTAGAAGGGAGGTTTATTCAGCTTGCAGCATGTCCCTATCTTGCTTTTTTTTCTTTCCTTTAGCCTAAGGTATGTTTACCACTCTACTTTTATAAACCACATCTTTATAATACATGTTCTCTTGGCTGAAATGTATGTCTTAAGATGTAAACACCTAGGTTTCCCTTAGTTTAAGTTTGCATAGATAACTCTGCAGCAAGCATAGAGTCTGTAAAGATTGCTACATAGTAAGTGTCTTCTGATAAAAATCATCTCGTAAATATTTTACCTTAGACAATAAAGAAACTCTTGTGTTTGTCTCACGTCTTGTCAGCGGACTGGATTTGTTCTCTGATCCAAATTCCAATGAAGAAACAGCACTGCTCTAACATGGTTAAGAATTATTTTGAACAAAGGGCTGCTTTTAAAAAAAGGCCAGCATTGTACATGGCAGGGTTGACACTTACCTCCTTTTCTCTGCTATTAGGTTTACATGGTTAGAGCTGTCAAGAAATACAAAAAACAAATAACAATAACAACAAAAACACACAGAGATGGAAAGGCCAAGTTCCAGCCCAGTTCTGTTATGCCCAAATGTTACACCAGGGCATGAGCTTACACCCTTGCTTACCTCTCTCTCTAGATGCTGGGGAGTACAGAGAAAGCTAAGAAAATAGATCTGTTCTATTTTCCTGGTCACTGCTACTGTCATGAAGACTAGAGTTGGGTTGTGTGTGTGTGTGTGTGTGTGTGTGTGCGCGCGCACGCATGCGTGTATGTGCGTGCTCCTATTCCAAGTCACGATTCACAGATCCTTGTCACCAACTGAAGAAAATATGAGACCACAAGCTGTGTCTTGATGATGGAATTTTTGACTCAAACATAGACCTTTAGTTCTCCAAAGAACATGTTCAACTTGCAGATGACTACACACACACACACACACACACACACACACACACACACACACAGGCTTATTTATTTTTTAAATGATAACATTCAGCATGTTGAAGAGGATAAAGGGAACTATGACCCTTAAACATGTCAGGAAGAATGTCAGGTAGAGTGGCAAATGCACCAACTTTCTGAAGGTAACATGCCAATAAGCATCAAGAATCAAGAACCTTAATAATTTTCAGTTCTCTTAAATTAACTTTTAACTTATTTAAAAATAATTATACTTTTTGGAAATTATTTCAAGGAATTAAGAGAGGGATATACTTTACATGTATTTCTTTCAAAATAATTTTTAAAGTAATCAGTAACTATCTGGCATTTTCCAGAGCACTAAGTGAATTCCCAGCAAATACAATGAATGCAATTGGCAAAGCTCTGAGTTCCCCACAGATGTCGGCCTGTGGTCTGTGTATCCCCAGGCGGTGCTATGAGTGACCACTCAAAGAAATGTCACCTTGCAAACAGGTGTATTTTTTCCTCACATAGAACATTTGTCTGAGAGGAAGGTCTGTTTCTTTTATGAAATCTCAGTATTATAAAATCAGCAACTTTACACGAAAGAGAAGGATGAAAAAATAAAGCAAGAAATTTATATGACTCCAAAGAGCAAATAGAAATATTAAAAAATATTTTTTAAAAAGATGTTTTTGAATGTTGAATGATATCATTTCCCTTATAGGACACAGAAGTAAAGATAAATAGAAGCTATGGGGTTCAAATTGACTATTTAATGTGATATAAATTTGACTGTAAGGTCTTTAAATGATTCTGTGCTAAAAATGCGCATTTACTTTGGAAATGTGTTCTAGCATTTTAAACCACTCATTATCTTTTTAAATGTATAACTCTGCCATTGTATACAGATAATCAGCTTCTTCAGGACACAGACTGTCTGATAGTTCTTTGATCTCTGGAAACATATCAGGTGAAGGTGATCATGAGAAACATAATTGCCTGGAGTACTCAGAACTATTGACAAACAGACTTTTACTTAGAGACTGTTAAGTTTCTGCTTACAATGTGGGGTTTTATTCATGAAAATGTCCATTTGTAGAGATAAAAGAGAAGACGCAGGTGATTTCATTTAAAAATCTAGTTTTACAGTTAAAGAAACAGAAATTTTAGAGGTCAAATGAGTTGTTGAAAGTTACACAGTTGGCTGGGTGCAGTGGCTCACACCTGTAATCCCAACACTTTGGGAGGCCGAGGCAGGCGGATCACGACGTCAGGAGATCGAGACCATCCTGGCCAATATGGCGAAATCCCATCTCTAGTAAAGTACAAAACAAATTAGCCAGGCGTGGTGGTGTGTGCCTGTAATCCCAGCTACTCAGGAGGCTGAGGGAGGGGAATCACTTGAACCTGGGAGGCGGAGCTTGCAGTGAGATGAGGTTGCCTGGCAACAAAGCAAGACTCCTCTCAAAAAATAAATAAATAAATAAAATAAAGTTATACAATTATTGTGATTCACCTAGTTGGGAATTAGACCTTCTAAATCTACATCCAAGCTCATTAACCCAAGTAATATTTTTTTTTTTCCTTTTCCCGCTAAAGATTACTCTTTAATAGGGTAGAATTTTTGTCAAGTGGTTAAATTTTATCACTGTGGTCAATTTTAATAACAATGCATTTAAGGTATTTATCTACATTACAGAATCAGGTAATACATCCCAGACTTGGCAGTATTTGATGTGAAAAAGGCATAGCTTTTAATTATGTTTTTATACTTGGGTAATTGGTGTTTGTGTTGTGCTCTTACAAGAGGGATAGGGTTGCTACAGTAACAAAACACATAAAGAAATGAACCCCTTAAAAAACAAAGAAATCTAATTTAATCTTAGGAAACTTTAATAACACTTTAAAGTCCAGATAATGAGAAAAGTTCAATTCATCACACTTACTTAAATAAATTCTCTTTTCAATTCTAGCCACCACTTTAAGGTGGTCTTTGGGAAACTAGAACAATGAATATCAGCTATAGTTTAAAGAATCTGAATGACATTTCTCTTTTAAGAAGTAGGTAACTGGGCAAAACTGAATAATGATTCTACTCTCATAGGACCTAGAAAAGACTTGAAAATGATAAGCAGATGAATAGGCATAAATAGGGTGAAGTAAAGCTTTTTATTATTTTTCTGTTTTCAAGGCATTCATTCTAAAAAGCCCAATTCAAAACCAAGTAACTGCAATCATTGGCTATACAAAGAGAAGGAGGGAAAGAAATGCGAACTGGTGTCCCTGTTAAACAGCAGCAATTTTTCAACACCAGTTATGCTTTTGTGCAAATTTAAATTAGATGGTATCTGCTTATAGATTATTAATCAAACAGAAATATTCAACTGAAGTTTCCCCTTGTGATTATTTTATTTTGCATAATTTTCCATTTGCACTTCATCTGCAGCTGCAATCTCACTGATATAAAAGAAATGTCAACTTCAAAGTTACCATCTCTTACAAATTATAAATTCAGCTTTGTGGATTAATGTTACAAGTGGCCTATTCTTAAGATAATTAAATGTGAATGAGCCACGCTTTAGAGGAAATCAAACAGAAATCTTTTTCCCAAAGATGTGCAAAAATAGATTACCTGAAGAATTTAGTTCTCTGATTTTCCATATATCCATGGAAATCAGCTAACATATTTAATTAAATGGACACGTAAATAAAAATGTTAAGAAAAAATTTTATTGTTCTTTTCCAAAATATGTATTTTAATGGATTTTAGAAAATCCCTTAAAATACTTGTTCATTTGAGAGAAAGTTATTACGTTTTCATCTTAATTTTTCAAAAATTATTGATCAGGAAATTTGAGTGTTTGAAGAGTAACCTCTTAAAAAAACAATCCTTACACAAATAACTAAATGCTGGATAAAACACAAAAATACAACTAGCTGAGGTCTTTGGAGGATGAACTAAGCAGGGAGTTTCCAAAGGGGAATCAAAACTTGGGGCAGCATAGAGTAAAATCCCTATTTTATGGGGGATTTATCCTTAAGATAGCTGTTGCTGCAGTGGAGATAGGTTAAAAATGACTTGTCGTAAACAAACAAACAAACAAAAAACACAGGTGAGGGCGCTGTGGTGTAACAATGGCTCCCAAAGAGTCAAAGACAGAAAGGAGAGACCAGGAAAAAGGAACCCTCAATTCAGCGCATAATCTCAAGGTAAGTTCCTGGTTGACCCCTGGGACTATTCATGGGATGAATGGGGGATGGTGGGCAAAATTAAAACAACTTATAACTAAAATTACAAAAACGTGAGATGTGAGCCACAAGGAACTACATGTGTGACAGTCTACAATTTGAGTTTAAACAAGTAAATTGCCTGCTAAAATAAAAACCACCAACAATCTGTTGGAGGTAAAGTAGAACAGAATACAGAATATATTCAGTATAACATTCACAATATCCAGGATGCAATTCAAAATTACTCAATATAGAAAGACTGAGAATGTGAGCCACTACCAAGGTATTAATAATGAACAGATGCCAATCAGGATGGTGCAGAGGTTAGAATTATCATATGAGGTTCGTAAAGCACCTCTTACAACTATGTTCTTCAAGGTAAATAAAAATGCATTTGTAATGCATGAAAGTATAAAATTTCTGCAAAGATACAGTGTAAAAAAGACAGTGAAGTGTTAGAACTAAAATAAATAAACATCTGAAATAAATTCACTGGGTAAGCTTAATAAGAGAATGGAGATGAAAGAGAAAATGGCCAGTGAACTTGAAAATCTGTCAACAGATTTCACTAAATCAAAAGATGAGAGAGATTTTAAAAATTCTAACCAACCCAACAGAGCCTGAGAAATCTATGGAACAATGTCAAAAGTTTTAACATATAGGTAATTGAGTCCCACAAGGGAAGATAAAGAAAATGGGGCAGAAGAGCTGCTTGAAGAAATAATGACTATAACTACCATTTTTGGTAAATGAACAAGATGTTAAATTTAGTAGTTGAGCAAATTCCAAATAAGACAAATTCAGAATATATTTTCTAGATAATCATACTCAAAATTTTCAAAGTCTAAAGCATGAGAAAATTTTAAAGTACTAGTGAAAATAACATTTATTTTAGAGGTGTAATAATTTGAATAAAAACAGACTTCTCATCAGAAGCCCATGAAGACCAAAAGAGAGCAGGAAAGAAAAAGAAATCTTTACAGAGGTAAAAAAATTAAAAATAGGTAAAGTTGTCATCTCATAATTTAAAATGTAGTGAGATATGTTTCAAAAATTAATGTCAAATAAATACATATTTAAATGAAAAACTAAGAAAATTTATTTCTATCAAACCGACACTCCAAAAAACATGTTATTAATTAAATAAAAAGTCTTCAGGCTGAAGGGAAACTAAGAAATTATATCAGATGAAAAGCTTGGATCTTTAGTCATAAACAAATGGCATTAAAATGTTAAATTATGAGTAAATTTAAAAAACTATTTTTTAAATTTCTTCAAAATATAATTTACTTTTTAAAGCAAATATTATAAAATTATTTATGGATTTTTAATCTGTGTGTATATTAATTCAGATGACAATTGTAATTAAAGGATAGTGGGAATAAATTGACCTGTTATATGATTGCAAGATTTCTATATTTTACACAAAATGCTACAAAACATTGAAGTATACTGTTATATATTGTTCATTATTAAGGATATAAATCATAAGCCATAGAACTGCCACTTAACAATGGTACAAAGAGGTACAAGTAAAAAGCTAATAAAGAAATAACTGAATTCTAAAAATATATTCAAGTACTTAAGAAGAAGGCAGGGAAGGGAAATCAGAGACCAAAAAATGAAAGATGGCCGTCATAAGGACCAGAAAATAAAAGATGATCATCATAAAAACCAGTAATAAAATAGTAGAACTAAATCTGAATGTATCTTATAGTAAATGTTAATGGGCTAAGCACTCAAGTTAAAAGGCAAAGATTATGTTCACATATTTTTTACAAAACCCATAAGACTCCAATATATGCTATCCAAAAGGGATACATTTAAATACAAAGACACAGAGAAACTGAGAGTAAAAGGATGGAAAAAGATTGACAACTAAGTGTCAGAAGGCTGAAGTAGCAATAATAATATTAGATAAAATAGACTTCAAAATAATTAGTATTACCAAACATAGAGACATATTTTATAATGATAAAAGGGATAGGAAGTCACAACAATCATACATGTTTACATATCTAATTACTGAAATTTAAAATTTTCAAAAAACTGAAAGATTTAAAGGGAGAAATAGACAACTTTACAATCATAGTTTGAGAGTAACACCCTCTCAATGATTGCCAGAATAGTTGGTCTGATGAGGGAATCACTTAGTCACTTTTGATTTGATATTTTTAGATCTTATGAGGACTGCTTTAGACCTTTGGTAAAGGAGTTCAAAAGCCAAAACACATAAGCTATTTATCCCAGTTGAAATCCAGTAATAAGATTTTGAAAGTTTTTTTTTTTTTTTTGAGGAGTGAACACTACAATTAGAAATCTACTTAATTAAAAGCTGATATCCAAGCTACACACACACACACAAACACATTTTATTTATATATGTAAATGAAATATATATAATACATATAAAATATTTATTAATATATAAAGAATGTATATAAAGGTATATATGTATGTATATATGGCCTTTATGATTTTCTCTTTTTGGATCCTGTTTTGGGGAATATTTTTAGTTGGCTAAAACTTTTTTCTAAATTATGTACATGGTACTTACGTTTGCTTCCTTTCTTAAAAATTGTTCTCTTATTTATTTTTAATCCACCTTATTCTTCCTTTCTCTTGTCATATTCAATTTCTTTTGCATTGCCTTACCTGATCTCTTTGGCTTTGAAGGACACGAGAAATTACTTTGTACTGTGAAAAAATGTGACCTTGGTGTGTTTAATGGCTAGGGAATGGGCCGATTATAGAGTGGACTGATTAGTGTTGGGTTGCCTACCAGCCTCCAGGTAATGTCCTCACAGTGAAGTATACTGTGGAAACATTGCACTGTCTCCTCCTGTTGTGTTTCTCTCTTTCGGGGGACCCAGGATACAATGCACAAATGGGATCCTTGATTCTGAGGGATACGCATTTTACTTCCAGCTGTGCCTGCTTCTCATGTAGTTAAATAGTAATCCCTAAAAACTGTATGGTTATTGTTCACAATAGCAAAGACTTGGAATCAACCCAAATGTCCATCAGTGACAGACTGGATTAAGAAAATGTGGCACATATACACCATGGAATACTATGCAGCCATAAAAAAGGATGAGTTTGTGTCCTTTGTAGGGACATGGATGCAACTGGAAACCATCATTCTTAGCAAACTATCACAAGAACAGAAAACCAAACACCGCATGTTCTCACTCATAGGTGGGAACTGAACAATGAGATCACTTGGACTCGGGAAGGGAAACATCACACACCGGGGCCTATCATGGGGAGGGGGGAGGCGGGAGGGACTGCATTGGGAGTTATACCTGATGTAAATGACGAGTTGATGGGTGCTGACGAGTTGATGGGTGCAGCACAGCAACATGGCACAAGTATACATATGTAACAAACCTGCACGTTATGCACATGTACCCTAGAACGTAAAGTATAATAATAATAATTAAAAAAAAAAACTGTATGGTTTTCTTCCCATATTCACTACAGGGCTCCACTCTAAAGCTAGTAATCTAATTAGGAAACAAGTTAAGTAAAAAAGCCAAAATACAACTTTCTAGCACGTAGCTAGCTATCTTGAAACCCTTTTGTAAAAGAAATTTACATATTTAAGGAAGTCTCCATTTGTAAGGGTGTCTACCTGTGTACATTAAAAGTGTTTACCAATGTTTTAAATTTCCAAGTCATCCCTTTGTTTAAGGTGCTTTCTCTGATCATCTTAACTGATTTGTACTTACAAAATTTTTTTCTGTGGTTTGAGCAGATGATGATACAATATTTAGGCCAAACGTTTTACTTTTGTACTCTGAGATATAAATTTTCTACTTTGTTTTACAAGAGCTGTCCCTTTAGAATTGCAAATTTGGGGTTGCCTAGGTAATAATTGCTTGGAGAAAACAGGTAATCAAGAGACTGATAGTCTAAAATACTGGAGAGAAACTTTGAAATACGACAAGTGAAGATTTGTTTCTCTGTCTGTATGTCTATGTGTTTATACACATTTATAAGCACATATGATGTTTCACTACTAAAATATGTAAAAGAGCTCTAAATACTTGTCTTAAAGAAAAAAAAAAAAAAACGCTTAAATCAAATATTTTAACAGAAAAATAAAAATTTTACCTCACATAGTTTCCTAGTTCATGTGACTTCAGTAATCTTTGGTAAATTAAGAGTGTTTTAAAGTTACTGGTAAAATAAAATAGAAACATCGTCAGAATTTAATTTAGAAATTCAGTCTGAATTACACAGGCAAGTCAGATACTGCCTTTGCTAGGTGTTTTAAGGTCATAAATTGTGATATTTATGTGTGATTTTTTTTTTTTTTTTTTTTTTTTTTTTTTATTGAGACGGAGTCTGGCTCTGTCGCCCAGGCTAGA
This sequence comes from Chlorocebus sabaeus, assembly GCF_047675955.1. Taxonomy (NCBI): domain Eukaryota; kingdom Metazoa; phylum Chordata; class Mammalia; order Primates; family Cercopithecidae; genus Chlorocebus; species Chlorocebus sabaeus. Next base: position 15,994,743 of record NC_132913.1, read on the forward strand.
GTGCAGTGGCGGGATCTCCGCTCACCACAGTCTCCGCCCCTGGGTTCACGCCATTCTCCTGCCTCAGTCTCCCCAGTAGTTGGGACTACAGGCGCCTGCCACCATGACCAGCTAATTTTTTGTATTTTTAGTAGAGACGGGTTAGTCTCTACTAAAATCATGACTTGTTAGTCATGATGGTCTCAATCTCCAACCTCGTGATTGGCCCACCTCGGCCTCCCCAAGTGCTGGGATTATAGGTGTGAGCCACCGTGCCTGGCCTATGTGTGCTATTTTTGATAAATATTTGACTTGCCTGTTTTACAACTATTAGATTCCAGGCTCTAAACAAATGGACATGAGTTGTTCTTGGCCTAGCTATGCCTCCTGGCAATGCAGGAAAGGGTAAGGCATTAACTAAAGCTCTGCTCTTTGTTCTGGGCTCTGCATCTAACACATAGTTAAAATTGCTTACCTCCTAGGTTTTCCACTAAAAACAAGAGTGAGTTAGAGTCAACACTGTAATAAATAAAATTAAAACTACTAGATGTAAAAGAATTCTATATACAAAGCATATAATAAAGTAGGATGTGTTTTTACTAAAACGGTTATAAAAAAGCATGGAAATGTGGTTTTTGTTAAGGAAAAAGTAATTTTGTCTCATTTAAAGGTTTATAAGAATTGTTTTAAATTAAAGAAAAATGATGGATAAAACTAAACGGATATAGAAAATTGGGAAGGAAAAGAAATATTTGTCCTAAAATAAAATATTAGAAAAAAACTGAAGGTTAAACTAAGTTACATAAGGTTTATGGCAGATTAATCTTATAAAAGGAATTTTGTTTGTGATCAAGTTAGCTAAAATTTAAAGGGATTATTTCATTTTTTCTATAAATTAAACATTAATATCAAAAGCACACTGATACAGGGCCTGCATCAGGGCCCTTGTGCTGGAATAATGGTTTTCTTGGAGCATTGATCTGCTCCTTAATAGAAAATATTTAAAATTTATAAAAGCATCTACAGAAATCTTAATTCATGGTCAAACTGTTTGAGGTTGGATAAATTTGTTCATAAGATTTTATTAAAACAAGCTTTAGCATTAATAATATGCTATTGAAAGGTAAAATTTTGTTTTCTCTTTTGGACAAAGTTTTCAGTTAATAGTAAGAGATAGTAAAAGATTTTTTTTTTTAAACCTGTTGAGTAAACTGCAAAAAAAGAGAAGAGAAAGGCAGATTCAGTTGTCTTCATGGTATCTTTATTATGTCCTATTGTTTAAGAAACTGAGTCTCCTCTCAAAGCATAAATGTTTTTGCTTTCTAAAATATTGGCCTAATTTTTGATATCAGATGTTTAAAATCTTAGATTTCACAAACTTTCCAAAATCCAATTTCAAATTCTGTCTTTTTGACCTCATTAACTTTTTAGATATTAGGTCCCCTGAAGTACAAGAAAGACATATTCAGCTCATTCGGTACGTTAAAATCATATAGAAAGCATTGTGAAATATAACATAATGTTTAACTTTATTTGGGTTATATTTGTATAAATGTGTTATTAGTATGTGTTCCAAAATAGTATGGGATTTCTATAATTCTGATATGTCTCAGTATGTGTTATCAGTAATAATTATAATTATTATGATAAACTTTTGTATGCCACAGAGGTAACCAAATTTCCTTGTCAATTGTGTCTTTCACCATGGCTGTGCTAAGATTTTTGTCATCCACAGTTGTTTTGCTTTGATACTCCTCAAAAAGTGGTTTATCATCAGCTAGAGTAGAAAACTTGCTTCTTTAGGGGAGTTCATAGAAAGGACCTGGATAGGCATGCTTGAAAGCAGGTTTCTGATAATTTTGGAGATTGTGCCATTGCACTAGAGAAAAAACCTCCAGAACTTTCATTGGAGAGCTAAAGTATTCATGAGGATTGTTGTCTAACATCAGGAAGAACAGGAGTTAATTGCATGCCTCTGGAATATTAGATACTGAAATAATTTTTTATGACTTTTTGTTTGAAACATTGCTAATTCTTTATGTTTTGCTTATCAGAGTCAAGAAAACTTTTCTCTTTTGAGCTATTTATAGCTTTTAACAATTGATTAAAGAATACTATAAACAAAATTTGAAGCCTATTTCTTTCTGTCTGATTTCTCCAGAATTTGGAAACTATTTGTAAGTATTCTTAATTCATGGCAATATAGTTATATGTATAAGTTGAGTAAGAATCTGTTTCATTTTTAACAGGACACAAATAGACACACTGGTTATTTTATCATGGCTTCAGCTGGAAGGGCATAGCTTCAGATATGACCAGAATGCTTTGAGGAATTAAGATTGATTTTATAGAGCCAATAACAGACCCGTGGAAAAACTGATCACTTGTCTACATGGTTACTTTGTAGGGTTCCTGACCTACGGTAAGTAAAGAATGCCACTTTCTGACAGGTCTAAGCATCTCAAGTTTTTTGGGACTTCAAGAAGAAAGGAATTTACCCACTTCATAATAGGTATCTGCAGGCACAGGTAAGTTATTGGCTGGGCTTGAAAGATTTTTAAAAGTTCAAACTGAGATTCCTTACAAAAAAAGTTCCAGCAAAACCAATGTTTAAAAGCCTGTATGAACAATAATTCCTGTTGCACTTTAGGCAATTAATCAAGCCAAGTATAATAAGACTAAAACTTGTGTTATAAATAAATTGGTCCTACTATGATTTGCTTTGGTAAAAAATGGGGGAATAGAGAGAGAAAAATTATATTTCAAAAGAGACAGTAGTATGCTATTATTAGATTCTAGCCTTGTCCATTAGTTTTGAGTTTTCATTTTTTCTATACATTTTGGTCTGAATCCTGAATTTTTTATTTGCTACCAGTCTCCAAATGAACATTTTTCATTTTCATTTTTTTTCTTCCATTTTTCTGACTTGGAATTACTAGAAATTAAAACTGTGCTTTTCTTAAAGCCCTGCAAACTGAAGCTAGACAACTTAAACATTAGTAAAAATAAATAACAGCAACTTATACATGAACAACGTTCACGCCTCCCTGCTGATGTGTGGACTTCTCAGAAAGTTCACTTGCACTCCTGGTCCAAATTACAATCCAGAAGAATCTGTCAGGTTACCATTGCAATCTGAGAATGACTTAGAGACTCTAGAAAAGTTAGTCCACAGATGGGCTGCTCCAGACATTAACTTTTGTTTTCCTTCTGTTTCCACAGAAATGCCTTATTAGAGAGCTGACTGCCTGCATCACATGTAAAGGCAAAGCTCATCTGCAATGCCACCTCTTGGAATGAGACACAGTTGTTTAACTGAACTGATACACTTTCATGACTAAGAGACTACTAAAGAAGATTTAAACAGTATGTTTAAATTTATTCTTTTCCATATATACCAATTTGTCTTTCTATTTTTTTGTCTATATCTAATAATCTTTAACACAAATTCTACCAAAGTAATCAGCTTGACTTTTAATGTATAAAACTTGTTTTAAGTTTCAAAGTAGGTACCAAAAGAAATAAAAATATTTTATCCCAAAATATATTTATTTCACATATTATAAAATGCCTGTTGCAGTGCCAGCAAACAGAAGTGGCCTTGCAAAGGTGTCTTTTGTCAGGAAAAATTTTGCATCTGTAGAGAATTCCCATTAACATACCCAGGACTTTTCTTTCTTTTCTTCTCTTTTCTTTTTTTTTTAGACCGAGTGTCACTCTGTCACCAGGCTGGAGTTCAGTGGTGCAATCTTGGCTGACTGCAAATTCCACCTCCCAGGTTTAAGCAACTCCCCTGCCTCAGCCTCCCAAGTAGCTGGGACTATAGGCACACACCACCACACCCAGCTAATTTTTGTAATTGTTTTTTTAGTAGAGACGGGGTTTCACCATGTTGACCAGGATGGTCTCAAATCTCTTGACCTCGCGATCTACCCGCCTTAGCCTCCCAAAGTGCTGGGATTACAGGTGTGAACCACTGCGCCCAGCCTACTCAGGCCTTTTCTGTGCCTTTCCTAGACCTAGGAGAGATTGAGAGGTTGGCACCTTTAAAAGTCTGAAAGGAAACATTTACCATCTATTTTCTCTGAGGGAAGCTTCATCTACCTAACAAGACCACCGTTGCCAGTCAAGCCTCTTCCTTTCTCTCTCATAATCTGCCTTGAAACTAAAACTTGTTTTGGGGCATGCTCTGAGTCCACATTCTTTGTATTATCTAAGATGATATTAATATAAAAGCCTCTGTATCTTAATATTAGCTTGGGTCTTTATTCTGAGGACTCTCATGTATACACATGAAATAAATCTGTACATCTTTTCTTTCCACTAATCAATCTGCCTATGTCAGCGATTTCTCAGTGCCTTAGGAAGACAACCCCCTTTAGTAGGTAGTGGGAGAAGATCAGGGGAGCTGCATTGTTCAGGGTGGTCACCTTGCCTGTCAGGAATGAAAAGGAAGGCAGGTTCACTTTAATCTCAGACTGCAATACTCTGCTGCTCCTGTGGTTAACCAACGTAAGTCAGAATGAGAGAGAAACAAAAAGCAGGGAGATTAAAAGAGTTAATGTGCTTCAGAGTGTTCGAGGGTTAGAGAATGAAAAGAACAATGTAGGGCCTTATACTTTACACTACCTGGTTTGCTGAAAAAATGTGTATCTGAAAGTATAGATATCGATATGCATGACTGTGTATTAAATGAGTTATTTGACAGAAACTATCCATTGTAATACTGGAAAATATCTACACAGTTATGAATGCCAGTCTTAGGATATTACTTATACTTTAAATTTTAGTATCAATGCAAGTTAAAGTTTTGTTTAACCACTTGTTTCTGAGCTTTAATATTCCATGACTTCTTGCACAATTACCTTTATAATTACGTTTTTAAAACATGGAATGCCAACCGGTTAGATTTCAGTTGATCTCATTTTGCTCGCTTTGATGTGTCATTTCAGTCTTTTGATTCTGAGCATTGATTCTAGAATTCACCGTAACTGCTTGCTCTTCCAGATTTAAATTGTTCATAAGTTATATTTGTAAAAAATCCTCTCTACATCAATTGAAGTTTTTGACAGAAAGTAGGAAGGCACTTGAGCAGAGTTCTGTGAGTGATCTCATGTTCTTTCCCTCCAAGTTGACCTAAAATTTTAATCAGCATTTAGACTGTGATTGTCCACCTGGGTAAACATTAACTTAACTGTTTTAAAGCCATCACTTCTCTTTTTTATTCCCCAAATATTTCAGACAACATTAAAGCATGTATTGATAAAATAAAAATGCATTCTCTATTAATATTTGCATTTTGGTGAATGGATTAATACAACAATCTGTCAACGAAAAAGTTGGGTTTGGTTTGACATTTCATGGTTTTAGGGACTTCAAGCAGGAGCTTTGTGGTTACTGAATGCTTTATCTTAAGTGTACAAACACTGTTCACTTAGATAATTCATCATAGATTTTTGCTAGCTACGTAGTAGGCATAAAGTGAACATTGGTCAAGTGAATGAATGCCTATGTCATTTTTAATAGTTTTAATATTTTATATTCAACTGATAAGGCTCTTTTCCAATTTTTCATTTTTACAAATAATAATGTATTTTATTCAATAATCAGATTCATACATTTTTCCAGTCCAATCCAGTCTGAGACATTATTACGGTCTAGGCATACCTGAATATATTTTTGTAATGTTATTCACCCTAACTATAATTATATAGAAGAATATTGTCCAAACTTGAGCATGGAAATTCCTGTCTTTAGTTCATGGAGTTTATTCTTTAGTTCATTCATTTGTTCAACAAATATATATGGAGTTCCTGAAATTCAGTCCCCACCCCAAACAAAAAGAATTGTATTTGGGAGAAAAACCTCAATTACAAATCAAATTCTGCTACTAAAAGCATTTGCCTTTGCATCTTTTCATGTGGGGCTGACATTTAAAAACACCTTTTCATGTGGGGCTGACATTGTTTCCTGTGTGTGCAACACATGAATCCATGTGGCATGCCCCAAGTATGTAGCTATTTGGGACTCTTGCAGTATTTGAGTTTCACCTGCTTTGTAAGATCATTGTCTGTTTCTTAGGAGGGTTCCACAGGTATCGTCTTCATGATGGTAGGGTAAGCCAACTCCATCATATATTGAAGCCATTACAAAGCCTCTGTATTACAAATTTTATTAAATGAATATTGGTTAATTTTGGAATAAGTGCGATGTGGTACTGAGAAGAATGTATATTCTGTTGATTTGGGGTGGAGAGTTCTGTAGACGTCTACTAGGTCTGCTTGGTGCAGTTGGGTTCAATTCCTGGATATCCTTGTTAACTTTCTGTCTCATTGATCTGTCTAATGTTGACAGTGGGGTGTTAAAGTCTCCCATTATTATTGTATGGGAGTCTAAGTCTCTTTGTAAGTCTCTAAGGACTTGCTTTATGAATCTGGGCACTGCTGTATTGGGTGCATATATATTTAGGATAGTTAGATCTTCATGTTGAATTGATCCCTTTACCATTATGTAATGGCCTTCTTTGTCTCTTTTGATCTTTGATGGGCTAAAGTCTGTTTTATCAGAGACTAGGATTGCAACTCCTGCCTTTTTTTGTTTTCCATTTGCTTGGTATATCTTTCTCCATCCCTTTATTTTCAGCCTATGTGTGTCTCTGCACGTGAGATGGGCCTCCTGAATACAGCAAACTGATGGGTCTTGACTCTTTATCCAACTCACCAGTCTGTGTCTTTTAATTGGACCATTTAACCCATTTACATTTAAGGTTAATATTGTTATGTATGAACTTGATCCTGTCATTATGATGTTAGCTGTTTACTTTGCTCGTTAGTTGATGCAGTTTCTTACTAGCATCGATGGACTTTATATTTTGGCATAGTTTTGCAGTGGCTGGTACCAGTTGTACCTTTTCATGTTTACTGCTTCCTTCAGGAGCTCTTGTAGGGCAGGCCTGGTGGTGACAAAATCTCTCAGCATTTGCTTGTCTGTAAGAGATTTTATTTCTCGTTCACTTATGAAACTTAGTTTGGCTGGATATGAAATTCTGGGTTGAAAATTCTTTTCTTTAAGAATGTTGAATATTGGCCCCTACTCTCTTCTGGTTTCTAGAGTTTCTGTCAAGACATCTGCTGTTAGTCTGATGGGCTTTCCTTTTTGGGTAACCTGACCTTTCTCTCTGGCCACCCTTAACGTTTTTTCCTGCATTTCAACTTTGGTGAATCTGACAATTATGTGTCTTGGAGTTGCTCTTCTCGAGGAGTATCTTTGTGGCATTATCTGTATTTCCTGAATTTGAATGTTGGCCTGCCTTGCTACGTTGGTGAAGTTCTCCTGGATAATATCCTGCAAAGTGTTTTCCAACTTGGTTCCATTCTCCCTGTCACTTTCAGGTACACCAATCAGACACAGACGTGGTCTTTTCACATAGTCCCATATTTCTTGGATTCTTTGTTCATTTCTTTTTACTCTTTTTTCTCCAAATTTCTCTTGTCACTTCATTTCATTCATTTGGTCTTCAATCACTGATATCCTTTCTTCCAGTTGATTGAGTTGGTTACTGAAGCTTGTGCATTTGTATGTAGTTCTCGTGTCATGTTTTCACCTCTATCAGATTATTTAAGGACTTCTCTACATTGGTTATTCTAGTTAGCCATTTGTCAAATCTTTTTTCAAGATTTTTAGCTTCTTGGTGATGGGTTTGAACTTGCTCCTTTAGCTCGGAGAAGTTCAATCATCTGAAGCCTTCTTCTCTAAACTAATCAAAGTGATTCTCCGTCCAGCTTTGCTCTGTTGCTGGCAAGGAGTGGCAGAGGCACTCTGATTTTTAGAGTTTTCGACTTTTCTGCACTGCTTTTTCCCCATCGTTGTGGTTTTGTCTACCTTTGATCTTTGATGATGGTGAGGTACAGATGGGGTTTTGGTGTGGATGTCCTTTCTGTTTGTTAGTTTTCCTTCTAACAGTCATGACTCTCAGCTCCAGGTCTGTTGGAGTTTGCTTGAGGTCCATTCCAGACCCTGTTTGTCTGGCTATGAGCAGCGGAGGCTGCAGAAGAATGAATATTGCTGAACAGCAAGTGTTGCTGCCTGATTGTTACTGGAAGCTTCATCTCAGAATGGTACCCGGCTGTGTGAGGTGTGAGGTGTGAGGTGTCAGTCTGCCCCTAGTGGGGGTTGTCTCCCAGTTAGGCTACTTGGGGGTCAGGGACCCACTTGAGCAGACACTCCTGTCCATTCTCAGATCTCAACCTCCATGCTGGGAGAACCACTACTCTCTTCAAAACTGTCAGACAGGGACATTTACATCTGCAGAGGTTTCTGCTGCCTTTTGTTTGGCTACTCCCTGTCCCCAGAGGTGGAGTCTACAGAGGCAGGCAGACCTCCTTGAGATGCGGTGGGCTCCACACTGTTTGATCTTCCCGGCAGCTTTGTTTACCTACTCAAGCTTCAGCAATGGTGGGTGCCCCTCCCCCAGCCTCATTGACACCTTGCAGTTAGATCTCAGATTGCTGTGCTAGCAATGAGGGAGGTTCTGTGGGCGTGGGACCCTCTGGGCCAGGCATGGGATATAATCTCCTGGTGTGTCATTTGCTAAGACCCTTGGTAAAGCGCAGTATTAGAGTGGGAGTGACCCAATATTCCAGGTGTTCTGTGTCATGGTTTCCCTTGGCTAGGAATGGGAATTCCCTTCCCTCTTGCGCTTCCCGGGTGTGGCGATACCTTGCCCTGTTTCAGCTCTCACTCAGCGGGCTGCACCCACAGTCTTGCAACCACTGTCCGACACGCCCCAGTGAAATGAACCCAGTATCTCACTTGGAAATGCAGAAATCACCCGTCTTCTGTGTTGCTCACGCTGGGAGCTGGAGGCTGGAGTTGTTACTATTCAGCCATCTTGGAACATAGTTGGAAGTAAAGCACTCCTCAGCAAATGTAAAAGAACACAAATTATAACAAACTGTCTCTCAGAGCACAGTGCAATCAAACTAGAACTCAAGATTAAGAAATTCAGTCAAACCCGCTCAACTACATGGAAACTGAAAAACCTGCTCCTGAATGACTACTGGGTACATAACGAAATGAAGGCAGAAATAAAGATGTTCTTTGAAACTAATGAGAACAAAGATACAACATACCAGAATCTCTGGGACACATTTAAAGCAGTGTATAGAGGGAAATTTGTAGCACTAAATGCCCACAAGAGAAAGCCGGAAAGATCTAAAATTGACACCCTAACATCACAATTAAAGGAACTAGAGAAGCAAGAGGAAACACATTCATACACTAGCAGCAGGCAAGAAATAACTAAAATTAAAGCAGAACTGAAGGAGATACAGACACAAAAAACCCTTCAAAAAAATCAATGAATCCAAGAGTCAGTTTATTGAAAAGATCAACTAAATTGATAGACCACTAGCAAAACTAATAAAGAAGAAAAGAGAGAAGAATCAAACAAATGCAATAAAAATGATAAAGGGGATATCACCACCGACCCCACAGAAATACGAACTACCATCAGAGAATATTATAAATACCTCTATGCAAATAAACTAGAAAACCTAGGAGAAATAGATAAATTCCTGGACACTTACACTCTCCCAAGACTACACCAGGAAGGAGTTGAATCCCTCAATAAACCAATAACAAGCTCTGAAATTGAGGCAATAATTAATAGCCTACCAACCAAAAAAAGTCCAGGACCAGACAGATTCATAGTCTAATTCTACCAAAGGTACAAGGAGGAGCTGGTACCATTCCTTCTGAAACTATTCCAATCAACAGAAAAAGAGGGAATCCTCCCTAACTCATTTTATGAGGCCAACATCATCCTGATACCAAAGTCTGGCAAAGACACAACAACAAAAAAAGAGAATTTTAGACCAATATCCCTGATGAACATCGATGCAGAAATTCTCAATAAAATACTGGCAAACCGAATCCAGCAGCACATCAAAAAGCTTATCCACCATGATCAAGTGGGCTTCATCCCTGGGATGCAAGACTGGTTCAATATATGCAAAATAATAAATGTAATCCAGCATATAAACAGAATCAAAGACAAAAACCACATGATTACCTCAATAGATGCAGAAAAGTCCTTCCACAAAATTCAACAGCCCTTCATGCAAAAAACTCAACAAATTCAGTATTGATAGAATATATCTCAAAATAATAAGAGCTATTTATGACAAACTCACAGTCAATATCATACTGAATGGGCAAAAACTGGAAGCATTCCTCTTGAAAACTGGCACAAGACAAGGATGACCTCTCTCACCACTCCTATTCAGCATAGTGTTGGAAGTTCTGGCCAGGGCAATCAAGCAAGAGAAAGAAATAAAGGGTATTCAATTAGGAAAAGAAGAAGTCAAATTGTCCCTGTTTGCAGATGACATGATTGTATATTTAGAAATCCCCATTGTCTCAGCCCAAAATCTCCTTAAGCTGTTAAGCAACTTCTACAAGTCTCAGGATACAAAATCAATGTGCACAAATCACAAGAATTCTTATACACCAATAACAGACAAACAGAGAGCCAAATCATGAGAGAACTCCCATGCACAATTGCTTCAAATAGAATAAAATACCTAGGAATCCAACTTACAAGGGATGTGAAGGACCTCTTCAAGGAGAACTACAAACCACTGCTCAGTGAAATAAAAGAGGATACAAACAAATGGAAGAACATTCCATGCTCATGGATAGGAAGAATCAATATCATGAAAATAGCCATACTGCCCAAGGTAATTTATAGATTCAATGCCATCCCCATTAAGTTACCAATGACTTTCTTCACAGAATTTGAAAAAAAATACTTTAAAGTTCATATGGAACCAAAAAAGAGCCTGAATTGCCAAGACAATCCTAAGCCAAAAGAACAAAGCTGGAGGCATCACGCTACCTGACTTCAGACTCTACTACAAGGATACAGTAACCAAAACAGCATGGGATTGGTACCAAACAGAGATATAGACCAATGGAACAGAACAGAGTCCTCAGAAATAATAGCACACATCTACAGCCATCTGATCTTTGACAAACCTGACAAAAACAAGAAATGGGAAAGGATTTCCTATTTAATAAACGGTGCTGGGAAAACTGGCTAGCCATAAGTAGAAAGCTGAACCTGGATCCCTTCCTTACACCTTATACGAAAATTAATTCAAGATGGATTAGAGACTAAAATGTTAGACCTAAAACCATAAAAACCATAGATGAAAACCTAGGCAATACCATTCAGGACATAGGCATGGGCAAGGACTTCATGTCTAAAACACCAAAAGCAGTGGCAACAGAAGCCAGAATTGACAAATGGGATCTAATTGAATTAAAGAGCTTCTGCACAGCAAAAGAAACTACCATCAGAGTGAACAGGCAACCTACAGAATGGGGGAAAATTTTTGCAATCTACTCATCTGACAAAGGGCTAATATCCAGAACCTACAAAGAACTCAAACAAATTTACAAGAAAAAAACAAACAACCCCATCAAAAAGTAGACAAAGGATATAAACAGACACTTCTCAAAAAAAGACATTTATGCAACCAACAGGCACATGAAAAAATGCTCAACATCACTCTCCATCAGAGAAATGCAAATCAAAACCATAATGAGATACCATCTCACACCAGTTAGAATGGCGATCATTAAAAAGTCAGGAAACAACAGGTGCTCGAGAGGATGTGGAGAAATAGGAACACTTTTACACTGTTGGTGGGACTGTAAACTAATTCTACCATTGTGGAAGACAGTTTGGTGATTCCTCAGGGACCTAGAACTGGAAATACCATTTGACCCAGCCATCCCATTACTGTGTATATACCCAAAATATTATAAATCATGCTGCATAAAGATACAAACACACGTATGTTTATTGCAGCACTATTCACAATAGCAAAGACTTAGAACCAACACAAATGTCCATTAATGATAGACTGGATTAAGAAAATGTGGCACATATATACCATGGAATACTATGCAGCCATAAAAAAGGATGAGTTATTGTCTTTTGTAGGGAAATGGATGCAACTGGAAACCGTCATCTTCAGCAAACTATCATAAGAGCAGAAAACCAAACACCACATGTTCTCAATCAATGAGGAACACTTGGATACAGGAAGGGGAACATCACACACCGTGGCCTGTTGTAGGGTAGAGGGAGGGGGGAGGGATAACATTACGAGATATACGTAATGTAAATGACAAGTTAACGGGTGTAACACACCAACATGGCACATGTATACATATGTAACAAACCTGCACATTGCACACATGTACCCTAGAACATAATTTAAAAAATGAATATTGGTTAATGAATAGACAGAATGATTTTTGAAACTGAGAGAAACACTAAAAGGAAAGATACACTACATGAATAAATGAAAAATGTGCTTTTCCAACTCATTAATGAAAAGATTAACTTTTAAATACATGGCATATGAGGAACTGGATCACCAAACATAAAAGTCTTAAAAAGCCTAGAAATATTTCTTACACACACATACCACAATAAATACCCAATGGGTCAGAGATACAAATAAGCAAAAATTATTCAAGTAATAAGGAAAACAGTTTATTTTCTTTATATACCTACCTAGAGATGATATATTCCTTTTCCAAAAGTTTTATGGAAAAGGTCAATAGATTTTTTACATAAGTTTTTAAAAAGTATAATAATTTACATGCCAAAATGCCTAAGCAAAATATTACCAACTACAATAAATATTTATATTTTGGATCTTAGAGTAATAATTGTAATAATTGTTACTTGGAACTTAAAGTAAGTGTAACTTACATCTCAGATACTGTAACCTCTATCACTGACAAAAACTTAATATATCTAATACTTACAGCTTCACAGAATGGAGAAGAATAAAACTAGCAAGCTGAAAGAAGAATGATCACAATATGTGGTCAAACAGTTTACAGAAAGACATTAAAATGTCTTCAAATATGTCATAAGTGGCAAGATTTCATTCTTTTTTACAGCTGAATAATTTTCCATTGTATATACATAGACTACATTTTATTTAGCTATTCATCCATCAGTGGACACTAATCTTGTTTCTTTATCTTGGCTATTATTAACAACGCTGCAATAAATATGAGATTGCAAAGAACGTGAGGGTGCATGAAGTACATCTTCAACATACCAATTTTATTTTGACAACATCGATAAACTGGATGATATTATGTTAAATGAGATAAACCTGACACAAAAAAAACAAAACTGTATAATCTCACTTATATGTGGAATCTTAAAAGGTCAAATTCCTAGAAGCAGAGTAAAATGGTGTTTACCAGAGGCTAAGGAGTAGAAAAAAGGACAACGTTCACTTTGGGAGTCCAAGGTGGGAGGATCACGAGGTCAGAAGATCGAGACCATCCTGGCTAACACGGTGAAAAACCGTTTCCAGTAAAAATACAAAAAAGTATCCAGGTGTGGTGGCGGGCACCTGTAGTCCCAGCTACTCAGGAGGCTGAGGCAGGAGAATGGCATGACTCCGAGAGTCGGAACTTGCAGTCAGCTGAGATCATGCCACTGCACTCCAGCCTGGGCAACAGAGCAACACTCTGTCTCAAAAAGAAAAGAAAAAAAAGGACAATGTTGGTCAAAGGTTATAAACTTTCAGTTATAAAATAAACAAGTCCTGGAGGTCTAATGTGCGGCACGGGTGTGCTAGTAAATGTATGAATTTGATTGTGATAATCACTGTACATTACATATGTATATCAAATCATCACATATATACTTAGAATATATGCAGTTTTAACTTGTCAATCAAAAATTTTAAAATAAAAAATGGATAAAAAAGTTTTAAACATTTGAAAAGATACTCAAGTTCCTTATAATGAATGAGACCAGTGCAATGAAAACTTAAGTAAGAATGTCATGTTACTATGATTAGGGGGAATACAAACTTAAAACCAGTTGTGTAGTTTCTGCGTAAACAATAGCATTGAACAACAAGTAAAATGGAAACAAAACCAAACAAAAAGCATCACACAAGAAAACAGCCAAAATCCTGTCTTGGGAGACATGGTGAGCCTGTGGGAAGACAGGCATTTTCTGCCATTATTGTTGGGAGTGAAATATGGAAGAAGCATCATAGAGTGTAATTAGGCATTTTTTTTTTTTCAACAAAACTGTACATACATTTGCCTTTCAACCTGGTAATCCTACATCTCAGAATCTTTTCAAAAGTATGCAGCCAAATATGAGAGAATGTATGACAATGGCATTTTGTCATATATTCTAAGTTTTTCTAAGAATATTTGCTGACATATTTTCTAAGATTTTGATATTATCGTTAATATTATTGAGATGGAGTCTCGCTCTGTTGCCCAGGCTGGAGTGCAGTGGCACGATCTCAGCTCATTACAACCTCCACCTCCTGGGTTCAAGCAATTCTCCTGCCTCAGCCCCTCCTAGTAGTTGGGATTACAGGCGTGTGACACCACACTCAGCTACTTTTTGTATTTTTTTTAGTAGAGACGGGGATTTGCCATGTTTACCAGGCTGGTCTTGAACTCCTGACCTCAGGTGATCCACCTGCCTCGTCCTCCCAAAGTGCTGGGATTACAGGTGTGAGCCACCACATCTGGCCTTTGATATTATTTTTCAGAGCAAATGACTAGAAACACCTCCAAATACATATCAAAAAGGACCAGTTATATAAACTATATTATATCCTCACATTGGATTATTATGTGATTGTAAGAAAGCTTAAACGCATCTTCCTACATTGCTATGGCAATTCCCAGGATATATGTTAAACAGAAAATAAGCAAAAAAATCAGTGCAGAACAATGTATAGGGTGCTGCCTTTTGTGTGAGGAAGTGGCGACATGGATAGTTAGATTTCCACACACGTCTTTGCTTATGTTAAAAAAAATCACTAAACTAGAAATATAAACTAAAAATGAATTAAAGGGCTTACTGATTGAGGAGAAGATGGAAATGGTAGGGAAGATACCAATGGATTCTAGAAAAGCTCACATAACTGCGGACAAGCTACTTTACTGTATGGTATCTTTGTTTCTTTGAAGAAAAAGGAAAGAAGAAAGGAAGGAAGGGAAAGAGGGAGGAAGAAAACTTGCTAAAACGTATTTACCTTGTTTATTCAATGTGAGGCTAAGTGACATCACATGTAAGAAACTGCAGTGTTTTGTACATGAAAAGTACTGCAATTAGCAACAATAAATAGTAATCTTGATAAATTGACTAAATAAAACCTACTTTTATATATTTATTTATTTTTTAGCACTGCATGGGTTTTATTCTATTATATATCTTCAACTTGGCATTATCTGGATTACCCATGCCTGCAACTGAAATTATGTCTGAGTTAATCATTGTAATTTATTAATATTAAGACCTTTGGAATTTTGGTTAATAGAAATCCTAAACTGATTAATTTACTTCTTAGCTCACATCTACTTTTGGGACTCAGAAAATATCCCTGAATGAATTTGACAAGCAATATTTTGCCCTCATAGCCTGCAAATGAGTATTATTTCTTAACTACCAATTTCTATCACATACAGGCCCACGTGATAGTTACCCAATAATAAGGCTATTGCTACTATAACTTCACCAGCATATGTATTTTTGGTATAATTATGGCCAATGGGACACAATAAAAATTAATGGGTATGTGTTTTTAAGGCTGACAACTGTTCATCAGATCCCATAGTGTAAACTGCAAAACATCTTATTTCCTTAAACAAAGCATCTTTCAACCGGCAGACAAAGGCATGAGAGGACAGAGATTGTGAAGGATTGTGCAACCAGCATTGAACCACATGGCACCCAAAATGACACCCATCACTTTTGTTTCTCTACCATTAGTAAGAACCATTCTCATGGCTCCACTAGATGCTGGGGCTCAGAATTATAATCCCTCGCCTGGACAGCTGCTGCTCAGCAACAACTCTATACCATCGAAAGGAGGTTTTGTTTGTCACCATGCAGCATCAAATGTAGCTTTCTAAGCAGGCAGCAAACACAAGCACATAATACTGCTTTGGAAAGACAAGTAAGAAGAAAAGCATTGCTCTAGAGAAAGGATCATCAAACTTCTGTGAAGGGACAGACAGTAAATATTTTAGCTTTTGCAGGCTATGTATGCTTTTTGCTACATTCTTCTTTCTTTCTTCCTCCATTTTTCCCTTCCTCCATACTTCCTTTCCTCCTCTTTCCTTTCTCTCTTTTTTTTTTCTCTTCTTCTTGTCCCTAATCCCTCCATCCCTTCTTTCTTTCTTTCTTTGCTTGCAGGTTGTTCAAAAACAAGCCAAAGGCTGGATCTGGCCAATGACAAATACAGTTTGCTCACCTCTGCTGTAGATAAATGCTTTCTAATAGAACTTGAGAAAATTGAAGGGTTTTATTCTGTATATTACAGTAGCCATAATTACTTGTAGCTACTGAGAACATGAAACATGATTCATTTAAAGGTGGCACTGAATTTTTATATTTACTTAGATTTTAACATATTTAAATTTAAATAGCCACCTGAGGCTAGTAGCTATTGTATGGGACAACACAGGAAACCCAACATTTTCCAAAACAATGTCCCTATCTTATTTTTTGACACTACATGCAGCCTGCAGCTTACACTTTCATCTAGCTACTTCCTCCTAACTAAATTAGACCTCCAAATATTATATAATTATACAGTTGATTCTTGAACAACATGGGGATTGGGGTTGCCAACCTCCCATGCAGTCAAAAATTCACATATCACTTTGACTCTCCAAACTCTTAACTGCTAATAACCTACTGTTAACTGGAAGACTTAACCAATAACATACAGAGTCAATTAATACATGTTTTCAATGTGATATGTTTTATATACTGTATTCTTATAATAAGGTAAGCTAGAAAAAATGTTATGAAGAAAATCGTAAGATAAAATATGTTTACATTACTATACTGTATACATCAATAACCCAAGTTGACATTGTCCATTCACAAGATAAATTATTTAAAATGGCAGCAGCTGCAGACCTCAATCTATGTCTATATCAAGCAATTTAAGTTTATCTTTTAATGACATGGCTTTGCCTCTTTGGGAGCACTTTGAGCATCACAAGTAGAACTTTGCATTCCAGGTTAACGTATTGCATTAAACACAATAATACATGAGAACTGGGACAGATCACTTCTTCCTGTAATATGCAATTTACAAGGAAGATGAACCGCTCACACAGAGATGATCAGCATCATGCAGCGTTTCAAGTAGATACTCTCAACACTTAAGCTCACCAAATAGCAACAGGAGGTAGCTACAAAATTATTACAGTAGTACAGTACTTACTACAGTGAATTTTACGCAATTATGATTGAATATTGCATCTTATTTTTGTTTACATTTCTCTCAACTGTGAAGTGCACCATGTACGATCTGTAAAGTTTTGTGTAGATAAGTTTCGGTAAGTGTCAACTTTTTATAATACATGTATATGTATATACATTGTATTTTAAGGTAGTCAATTATAAAATAGAGTAGTATCTACACCTTTTTTTTTTTTTTTTTTTTTTTTTGAGACGCAGTTTTGCTCTTTTGCCCAGGCTGGAGTGAAGTGGTGTGATCTCAGCTCACTGCAACCTCTGCCCCGTGGGGTTCAAGCAATTCTTCTGCCTTAGCCTCCTGAGTAGCTGGGATTACAGGTGTGCACCACCATGCCCGGCTAATTTTTATATTTTTAGTAGAGACAGGATTTTGCCACTTTGGCCAGGCTGGTCTCGAACTCCTGACCTCAGGTAATCCACCCACCTCGGCCTCCCAAAGTGCTGGGATTATAGGTGTGAGTCACCAAATCTGGCCTAGTATCTACACACATTTTATGCATTCATGACATACTTAATTTTTTAGGTTCATCTGCAAGTTTTTTCAAATTGTTACAAATCTCCAAAATGTTTTTCCAAAATATTTATTGAAAAAAATCCATATACAAGTGGAACCACAGAGTTCAAACTTGTGTTGCTCAGGGGTCATCTGTAAAATATTCAGTATGTTTTCATCTTAATATATGTATTCTTGATGCAACCATTGTGGTTATATGGCCATCTGGGTAATACTGAGCTTGCCTACTACATTGTATGATCTTTAAGGAACAGGTCTGCATGTGCTTTGCTTACTGATCTAATCCACAGGTCCAGCAGAGGACTTGGAACAAAGTAGGTGTGTAATAAATATTTGTTAAATGGAATTTGGAAGGTCTATGATCAAAGTGATCTATGATCAGTCTGGGAAATTGAGTAAAACTGATTTACTCAAATTCTTTTACATACTCACATGAACTCAAAGTGAATTGTATTTTATAGCATTCCCTAAAATATTAGAAGTCTTCTACTTTGGATGTTTGTTTCCAGAATACTTAGTAACACCTCACTAAACACCAATTCTTCATGAAGTACATCTTGAGAAATGCTGTTCTAGGTCTTCTCATAGAGAAACAAAAGTAGTTTGTTCAGCTTATATATGATCTAACTCAGTTCCAAGCTTGAAGTCAAAGCTATATAAATGCAAATACTGTGTATTTTTCTGTAACATCTCTTGTGCTATATGCTTTCTAAGAAAAGTCTCTCATTTGGGGAGATAAAACATGGCCATAATTATTTGTTGCTATCGCCATTACCAGGTGAAATCTATTTCTCCACTCATTGAATCTGGGCTGGTGTGGTGACTTCTTTTCACCAATGGAATGTGATGGGAGTAATGTTGTATGTTTTGGCCTAAGTTTTTGCCCACTTTGATTGCTATCACTATGTGAGCAAGGCTGGACTAGCACCCTTCAGGATGAAAGGCCACATGGTGAAAAATGTCCAGCCATCTCAAGGGATCAACTCTTTCATGGTTCAGCCATGCTGTCTGAGCTTAGTCAACTTTGTATGATGAGCCCAGATAACATGGCATGGAGCGGAAACGAGCTGTCTCAGCTGAGCCATGACAGAACTACTAGCCCACATACTGGTTAGCAACTGAACGATGATTATTTTATACTGCTAATATTTGAGGTAGTTTCTACATAACACAATCTAGCCAATACATTCCTGAAATACCTGATACTATTCCTGACGTATGAGGTTATCTTATCTGATATTCAGGCAGAACAATGCATAACCTCAATTTGCATGCTAAATAAGTTATTCCTTTTCCAATTATTTTTTCAAGTCTTTTTAAATCAAGAGAAATGTCGTCATTTGGTGATAGCATGTCTTCAATACCTAATTCTTCCTATTCTTCACTTTAAACAAAAAGATTGCATGTCTTTGCTAGAACTGAATAACACTATATGGTTCTCATTTTTATTTTCAAAAGTATCTCTACTTATGACAAGTGATAGTGGCTTTCCATTTATAATAGTGATGAAAATTTTATCTTAAAACTTAAATAAAATGGAGTCAACTAAGTTAGAAAAAGAAGTTAAAAAATACTTCAAGAAGGACCCTGATATGGTAAAAATAGTCAACATGATACAGAATTGCAGAATTTGGAAACATTGTCTTAGGAAACTTAGTAGATGTGGCAATGGCAGGCATTGGTTGCTAGAGCAGAATTCAGTCATTCAATATGTTTGCCAGAACCTTCACCTCAAGATTAATAGCAAATACAACAGCAAAGATCAACTTTACTTACTTTCCACTTTTTGCCTAAGGAAATCCTCCTCAGAGCCAAAAAGCATCTTTTAATGCTCATCACTCCACATTTCACCACCCCCATCCTTTGTTGTACAGTTCAGACTGTGACCCGGTCAGATGCCAGCATGCTTATCCTCATAGAGTAGAACTACATGAAATGTGAATATTAAAGACGGCCACAAATTTGGTGACTTTTTCTCCCTGAGAAGTTATGTCTATACCGCTTTTCTTCTTTCCTCTGAATCTGAACAACCATGTGACTATTTGATCGACAGAATACAGTGGAAGTGGTGTTACTAATTTTGCTCCACTACCAGTTTCCTGTCTCTTGGAAAACCCTCTGTGGGAGCCCTGAGATACCATGTAAGAAATCCAACCACTTTGAAACCATCATATCGCAAAGGCCACATGTGTCATTTGGTCAGCAGTCCCGGGTGAACCCAGCCTCCTAGCCATCCCATCCAGGTACCATCTACTCTAGGGTCCTATCCTTTCCAAGGCACCAAGAGGCCTTCTTGGACCTTCCAGACCAGCACATTTGCAACTGAACACTAGCAAGTAATCTCTGTTAATATCCAGTGGAAGACAATAATCTCCTTATTCAAATTTCTAACCTAAGAAATCTATGATATATAATGCAATCCTGTGGTTTTATGCTACTAACCTTAAACATAGATTTGTTTTGCAACAGTAAATAACTGGAACAGAACCAAATAATTCTGAGTGCAAATAATTCTAAAAGAGCCATCAAGGAACTTGTTTCCTAGTAGACCTGACAACTGTGAAGTCTAACAGAAAGGCAACTTTGAAATGTGACCTGGAACATACAAAAC
This sequence comes from Chlorocebus sabaeus, assembly GCF_047675955.1. Lineage (NCBI taxonomy): Eukaryota > Metazoa > Chordata > Mammalia > Primates > Cercopithecidae > Chlorocebus > Chlorocebus sabaeus. Next base: position 16,015,197 of record NC_132913.1, read on the forward strand.
CTAATGCAAATATTCAGTGCACTGTTTTCTCTTTGTTTGTTGGATTTAAAGTCCACTTCTTGAGATCAATTACAAAAGCTTTCTTATTCATCAAAATGAAGATTAAAATACCCAATCATCTCACAAAGTTGCAAGATGGTAAGATAATTTCATTATAGGGAAGAGAGAATTAGAAAGAGAAAGCTGATGTCAGCTGAGTTCCTAGAACATGCCAGGTATTTCTCCTTCCGCCCTGCAGTGTGGTAACAAAAGGACAGACTTGCATTCAGGAGAATAAGTGATATTAACTGTGAAATATTAGATAAGTCATTAACAACCCTGAGAAATTTTTTTGGAATGTGATAATTAAGGAGATTATTACTTATACTAACATCACTGGGTGTCTGATTGTTTGTTTGCTGTTTGTTTTTTCAGACGGACTCTCATTCTGTTGCCTTGATTACAGTGGAGTGATCTCGGCTCACTGCAACCACTGCATCCCAGGTTCAAGATATTCTCTCGCATCAGCCTCCAGAGTAGCTGAGATTACAGGCGCCCACCACTACGCCTGACTAATTATTTTCTATTTTTAGTAGAGACGGGGTTTCACCATGTTGGCCAGGCTGGTCTCGAACTCCTGACCTTGTGATTTGCCTGCCTCAGCCTCCCAAAGTGCTGGGATTACAGGCGTGAGCCACCATGCCCACCTACCACTGGGTTATTTATAATAAAACTTACACACGTCTGTTGCTCTTAAAAGATGTGATGAACTTAAAAACTGCTTGGAAATATAACTGATGGCTACTGAAAATGACAACAAATCTATTATTTTACTGAACTGAATACCTCTCTTAGGGTGGGTATCTAGGCAGACATGCGCAGGGCAAGAGAGCATCACGCCCAGAAATGTCGTCAGGTGACCATTAGCAGATGGTCACGCAGACGTCAAACTTGCTCTGAAATCATAATTGGTTGCAGCTGGTGCCGGGGAAGGCCGTCTCCCAATAGATGGGAAATACCTGAAGCTGGTGATGAGCAGCTTCCTAATGAGATCACAGGAGTTGGGCAAGTGGGGCTCAAGCACGTGCACTAACAGGCAAAATGGCAGAGTCTAACTGGTATATGACCTTCTTCCTGCAACACTTGACCGGTAAGGGAAAAACGCCTCAAGTGAGCACGTGCACAGCTTCAATAAATGTGCTGAACATGCAGCCCTTCCCACGTGCTGGCAGGCTACTGTGCATGCCGATAGCCTGCCGCAAGGAAGAATCAGGGGAGAAGAAACCCAAACCTTGGAACCGTACCAATGTATTAGTGTAAAACCCCAAGTCAAGGGTCAGATGGGGCACTTGGATCTCTCAAGGCACCCGCTTGGCCCTCTTCCAAGTGTACTTTACTTCCTTTTGTTCTTTCTCTAAAACTTTTTAATAAACTTACACTCCTGCTGTAAAACTTGCCTCATCTCTCACTCTGCCTTCTGACCCTCAGCCAAATTCTTTCCTCAAAGAAGGAAAGAATAGAGTTGCTACAGACCCAGAGCCATATGGAGTCACCACTGGTAATGTCTCTAGATGCACATTTCATATATAAGTATTTGTAATTTGTGGTGAACACAATGATGGGACTTACAGGCAAGATGATTGTTCCTTAAATTCCATCTCTGCTTGGTCACTCAGGAAGCCAGGTTTGGGGACTATAAGATTCAGGCTCAAATTATTGTTAAATGCCTGTCCCCAGATGACCAGAGGGTCTTCTTGCTCAACTTCCTAAAACCCTTTGGTACTGCTGAGTAAAATTAACCAAGTAATACAGGAATTTGCAGATACCATTGAGACTACTGTTGTTACCATACCTACAATTTTATAGGGCCAGCATTTGTTTATTTGTTTAGAAGAGTTATTTTGTATAGTAGAGTATAGTAGCATGAGTGGTTGAGCAAGAAAATTGTTAGTGAAAAGTCAGGTCAGAGACTGGGAACCTTGGCCGTACTTCTGATACAACCACATTTTTGCTGTATGACCTCGAGAAAATCACTAACCCAAAAGGACTTCCGATTCCTCATCCACACAAAGGTGATAATGAACCCTGATTTACTGTCCCATTATGAAGTAAAATGAAATAATGTATGTAATAATACATAATAAAGTACTAGGAAAATAGCAAATATATTTGCAAATGGGCAGTGTGTCTCTAGTACTACTACTAAAAGCACTTATTCTAATGAAGTCAAATTCTTTTCCGTAGTTAAGCTGGGCACAGGTGACAACAAAAATCAGAGCCATTAAGTGTGGCATCAGCTTCTCCACCAAGAGCACAGAAGCTCTAGAATGTAAAACTCTAAAAGATGAAACTCAATTATGCTCCTCATGTTTCTCCCAGCTGGTTAGATGTATGGAGAATTTAGGCTCTACAAACAAGTTCCTGATACCATATTTGCTCTGACACTTTCCTGAAACTTGTCTCTGGCTAAGTGATCTAACCTCTCTAGGTCTCATTTTCTGTACCTTAACAACGGGTGTTTATTCAACAAATATTTAAAGGAGGCCTCAGTATGGCTGACACACTTCTCTGGGTTGGTAAACAGGAATACACCCAATAAAAAAATATCCTGGCATCTTGAAACTAATGTATAAGGGAGAAAAAATGTAATTGACATACATAAAATGGGATTGAGGCAACAATGAAGGGGGAAAGAAAATATTAGGGAAGTGTTGAAATTTTAAATGATATGGAAAAGGAAGGATTCACTAAAGTGTTGATATTTGAGTGAATCATTGAAGAAAATGAGAGAATTCATTTATGAATATCATGATTAATAATATTCCAGGAGATAGAACAGCAGGTACAAAGGCTATGAGACTGAAATGTGCCTGGAATGTTCATAGATCCACAAGGAAGCCAGCATGCCTGCAGGAGCCTATGTGAAGAGGAGGATAGGAAGAATTACAGTTACAGAGACAGAGAGGATTATCATAATATTATAATGTTGAGTGAATTAATAAGGTAAAGCAAAAAGTTTTTTGCCCACAAGAAGTGCTCAATAAAAACAATTATGATAATAATGTTGATTATAATGATCAATTGAAAATTAAATGATATGATGAAATAACTGATTCCAGATAAATAATTCCAGTAATAGCATTTCTAAAGCTGCTAAAATGATTGTGGCAAGTAGATATATTACACTCTAACCAACTTTTTCATTTATTATTTTTATTTTCTGGGACAAAGTACCAATACTTCCCCCATAAGAAAATGCTAATGGCATGAATGGTTAAAAAATTACGTACATACTATGGAATACTATGCAACCATAAAAAGGAACAAGATTATATCCTTTTCAGGGACATGCATAGAGCTTTGCAGGGACATGGATAGAGTTAGCAAACTAACCTAGGAACAGAAAACCAAACACCACATGGTCTCATAAGTGGGAGCTGAACAATGAGAACACATGGATACAGGGAGGGGAACAACACACACTTGGGCCTGACAGGCGGTGGAGTGGGGGAAGAAGAGCGTTAGGAAAAATAGTTAATGCACACTCAGCTTAATACCTAGGTGATGAGTTCATAGGTGGAGCAAACCACTATGGCACACATTTACCTATGTAATGAACCTGCACATCCTGTACGCACATACCCTGAAGCTTAAAACAAAAATCAAAATTAATTTTTTAAAAATGTGTACACGTTATGTGGACAGAGAGAAACTGAGAGAGAGAGATTGTACAAATGTTGGACCTAATGAGGTAAAATGTTAATAGTCAGTAATTCTGAATGAAATGTATACGAAGGTCTTTTATACAATTCTTAGTCTTTAAATATATCTGTAAATTTGAAATTGTTTCCAAATAAACACTGGTTTAAAAGAAAAAGTAAAAATCATAGGGGCAAATTCATCAGTTCTGCAGTGGATGGAGCCCAGGGTGTATTCAGCAGAAATTTGAGCATTCGGAAGCACAGAAGCATTGCTTTCCTTCTGCTACATCATTTGGTTCCACCATTAGGCCATAGAGAGACCCAACTGGGTTAATCAAGACTCATTTAGGACTTTTTTCACACTTATTTTGTAATGCTTTAAAAAACTTGTCTGTCTACCACAGTCCTTGGCATAAAGTAGGTTTTCAATAAATGAGACAGGTATCCATAATTGACAGGAATCATTTGCTTTATAGGGGCAGTTTTCACATCTGTGTGAGTACTCCTTACTGTGGTGTTTCTCAAAGAGTGCTCGTGGAGAATATGCATCAAAATAAGGTGGCCAAGAGCATGGACTCTGGAACAAAACTGCCTGGATTCAAACCCCAACTCTGCCACTTGCTAGACTGTCCTTGGATAAACAACTCTGTGTCCATTGCTCTCCCGTAAAAAATGGATAACAAAACGTAAAATTTTCGTGACTTGAAATAAGTTAACATTTATAAAATGCTTATAACAGTGTCTGACATATAATAAACACTATATGAGTGTTGGTTAGAAAAATTAAAATCACCTGAGGTGAGGAAGAGGCCTTGATATTGTGTAGGTTTCCAGATCCCACTCAGGACTGAACGAGTTAGAATTTCTTGAGCCTGTGGCATTTTAACAAGCTCTCCAGACAATTCTTAAAGCCATTAAAGTTTGAAAGCCACTGCTTTAGTTATTAGCAGCCTTGATGAACTGATTCCATAGGGAAAAGTAATATAGTAAAATCCAACTTTACTCTGTATGTTAGTGCCTTAGGTCTGCAAAATCCCCAAATCCTTTAGAGAGATTTCTCTCCAAATCAAATTAAATGGACCAATAAAACATGCTTCTGTAATGACTAGCATCTCAAATCATGGTTCTAAGTATGCAAATTTCCTTGACTTGTTTTATCCAGGTGGCTTCTCTTTCTTGATCAGTTTCCCCAGGATAAACGTTACTCACTGTCCATGTCTTGGCTTGTCTGAGGATTAAATGCAAATGGGGCTACTGGAAGTGTGGAACACAGCCCTTTTCCCTAAACATTCAGTACAGTTTCTGTGCCTGGTAGGAGAGAAGCCAAAATAGAAGAAAGCAGCTTAAATGGTTTTATGGAAAATATCAATTAGGCATGAAAATTTTAGCAGTTGGAGGGATGGGGGATTGTGTGTGTGGATGTGTACACATGTATGTTCGTGTGTTTTCCCAGAAGAAAATTTAGGGTTACTGCAGAAAGTTGCTATTTTTCATATTTATTTTGTCATTGGACTCAACTTCTACAGCTCAAGTGGATTCCCTTACGATGCACAAAAAACGACTTCAGACTATGAAGAGAGTATTTTGTGTTAAAGGCGACAGAGGCCACAGAGGCCAAGGCACTGGTTTCAGTGGCCATTTGAGCAAAGAAGAGACAGCGGAACCAGGCTGACAGCTTGCTTTTGTTTCTGAGAAGTGGGGACTTTGTGATTGGAAAGCCTCAAAGGAATGTGAAATAGGTATTCAGTTTTTTAATAGATAAAGTTATGACTGTCATAATGCAAAAATATTATTTTAACCACTGAACTGGAATTAATGATAATAATAATGTTATGAGCTGAATTGTGTCCCCCTAGAATTACATATGCTGAAGTCCTAACCGCCAGTATTTCAGAATGTGACTGCATTTAGATAAAGTGTCTTTAAAGAGAAAAGTAAGTTAAAATCAAATCATTAGGGTGAACTCTAAACCAATGTGACTGGTGTTCTCATATGAGAAATCTTGGACACATATCTGAAAAAAGGGAACACCATATGAGGATATAAGGAGAATATGGCCATCTAAAGCCCAAGAGAAATGGCTCAAAAGACACCAATCCTGTGGGCACCTTGACCTTAAACTTCCAGCCTCCGGAACCACCGGAAATAAGTTTTTGCTATTTAAGCCACTCAATCGACAGTACTTTGTTATAGAAGTACTAGAAAATTAATACAATAATAACTACAAGAATACTAACATTTGGGAGCAAGATGGCCGAATAGGAACAGCTCCAGTCTCCAACTCCCAGCGCGAGCGACACAGAAGACCCGTGATTTCTGCATTTTCAACTGAGGTACTGGGTTCATCTCACTAGGGAGTGCCGGACAATCGGTGCTGGTCGGCTGCTGCAGCCCGACAAGCGAGAGCTGAGCCAGGGCGAGGCATCGCCTCACCTGGGAAGCGCAAGGGGGAAGGGAATCCGTTTTCCTAGCCAGGGGAACTGAGACACACAACACCTGGAAGATCGGGTAACTCCCACCCCAATACTGCGCTTTAAGGAAAGGGGCACACCAGGAGATTGTATCCCACACCTGGCCAGGAGGGTCCCAAGCCCACGGAGCCTCCCTCATTGCTAGCACAGCAGTCTGTGATTTACTGGCAAGGCAGCAGCGAGGCTGGGGGAGGGGCGCCCGCCATTGCTGAGGCTTAAGTAGGTAAACAAAGCCGCTGGGAAGCTCGAACTGGGTGGAGCTCACAGCAGCTCAAGGAAACCTGCCTGTCTCTGTAGACTCCACCTCTGGGGACAGGGCACAGTAAACAATAACAAACGCAGCAGAAACCTCTGCAGACGCAAACGACTCTGTCTGACAGCTTTGAAGACAATAGTGGATCTCCCAACACAGAGGTTGAGATCTGAGAAGGGACAGACTGCCTGCTCAAGTGGGTCCCTGACCCCTGAGTAGCCTAACTGGGAGTCATCTCCCACTAGGGGCAGTCTGACACCCCACACCTCACAGGGTGGAGTACTCCCCTGAGAGGAAGCTTCCAAAGCAAGAATCAGACAGTTACACTAGCTGTTCAGCAATATTCTATCTTCTGCAGCCTCTGCCGCTGATACCCAGGCAAACAGGGTCTGGAGTGGACCTCAAGCAATCTCCAACAGACTTACAGCTGAGGGTCCTGACTGTTAGAAGGAAAACTATCAAACAGGAAGGACACCTACACCAAAACCCCATCAGTACGTCACCATCATCAAAGAGCAGAGGCAGATAAAACCACAAAGATGGGGAAAAAGCAGGGCAGAAAAGCTGGAAATTCAAAAAATAAGAGCACATCTCCCCCGGCAAAGGAGCGCAGCTCATCGCCAGCAACGGATCAAAGCTGGACGGAGAATGACTTTGACGAGATGAGAGAAGAAGGCTTCAGTCCATCAAACTTCTCAGAGCTAAAGGAGGAATTACGTACCCAGTGCAAAGAAACTAAAAATCTTGAAAAAAAACTGGAAGAATTGATGGCTAGAGTAATTAATGCAGAGAAGGTCATAAACGAAATGAAAGAGATGAAAACCATGACACGAGAAATACGTGACAAATGCACAAGCTTCAGTAACCGACTCGATCAACTAGAAGAAAGAGTATCAGTGATTGAAGATCAAATGAATGAAATGAAGCGAGAAGAGAAACCAAAAGAAAAAAGAAGAAAAAGAAATGAACAAAGCCTGCAAGAAGTATGGGATTATGTAAAAAGACCAAATCTACGTCTGATTGGGGTGCCTGAAAGTGAGGGGGAAAATGGAATCAAGTTGGAAAACACTCTTCAGGATATCATCCAGGAGAACTTCCCCAACCTAGTAGGGCAGGCCAACATTCAAATCCAGGAAATACAGAGAACGCCACAAAGATACTCCTCGAGAAGAGCAACTCCAAGACATATAATTGCCAGATTCACCAAAGTTGAAATGAAGGAAAAAATCTTAAGGGCAATCACAGAGAAAGGTCGGGTTACCCACAAAGGGAAGCCCATCAGACTAACAGCAGATCTCTCGGCAGAAACTCTACAAACCAGAAGAGAGTGGGGGCCAATATTCAACATTCTTAAAGAAAAGAATTTTAAACCCAGAATTTCATATCCAGCCAAACTAAGTTTCATAAGTGAAGGAGAAATAAAATCCTTTACAGATAAGCAAATGCTTAGAGATTTTGTCACCACCAGGCCTGCCTTACAAGAGACCCTGAAGGAAGCACTAAACATGGAAAGGAACAACCGGTACCAGCCATTGCAAAAACATGCCAAAATGTAAAGACCATCGAGGCTAGGAATAAACTGCATCAACTAACGAGCAAAATAACCACTTAATATCATAATGGCAGGATCAAGTTCACACATAACAATCTTAACCTTAAATGTAAATGGACTAAATGCTCCAATTAAAAGACACAGACTGGCAAACTGGATAAAGAGTCAAGACCCATCAGTCTGCTGTATTCAGGAGACCCATCTCACACGCAGAGACATACATAGGCTCAAAATAAAGGGATGGAGGAAGATTTACCAAGCAAATGGAGAACAAAAAAAAGCGGGGGTTGCAATACTAGTCTCTGATAAAACAGACTTTAAACCATCAAGGATCAAAAGAGACAAAGAAGGCCATTACATAATGGTAAAGGGATCAATTCAACAGGAAGAGCTAACTATCCTAAATATATATGCACCCAATACAGGAGCACCCAGATTCATAAAGCAAGTCCTCAGAGACTTACAAAGAGACTTAGACTCCCATACAATAATAATGGGAGACTTCAACACTCCACTGTCAACATTAGACAGATCAACGAGACAGAAAGTTAACAAGGATATCCAGGAATTGAACTCATCTCTGCAGCAAGCAGACCTAATAGACATCTATAGAACTCTCCACCCCAAATCAAGAGAATATACATTCTTCTCAGCACCACATTGCACTTACTCCAAAATTGACCACATAATTGGAAGTAAAGCACTCCTCAGCAAATGTACAAGAACAGAAATTATAACAAACTGTCTCTCAGACCACAGTGCAATCAAACTAGACTCAGGACTAAGAAACTCAATCAAAACCGCTCAACTACATGGAAACTGAACAACCTGCTCCTGAATGACTACTGGGTACATAACGAAATGAAGGCAGAAATAAAGATGTTCTTTGAAACCAATGAGAACAAAGATACAACATACCAGAATCTCTGGGACACATTTAAAGCAGTGTGTAGAGGGAAATTTATAGCACTAAATGCCCACAAGAGAAAGCAGGAAAGATCTAAAATTGACACTCTAACATCACAGTTAAAAGAACTAGAGAAGCAAGAGCAAACACATTCGAAAGCTAGCAGAAGGCAAGAAATAACTAAGATCAGAGCAGAACTGAAGGAGATAGAAACACAAAAAACCCTCCAAAAAATCAATGAATCCAGGAGTTGGTTTTTTGAAAAGATCAACAAAATTGACAGACCGCTAGCAAGACTAATAAAGAAGAAAAGAGAGAAGAATCAAATTGACGCAATAAAAAATAATAAGGGGATATCACCAACGACTCCACAGAAGTACAAACCACCATCAGAGAATACTATAAACACCTCTATGCAAATAAACTGGAAAATCTAGAAGAAATGGATAATTTCCTGGACACTTACACTCTTCCAAGACTAAACCAGGAAGAAGTTGAATCCCTGAATAGACCAATAGCAGGCTCTGAAATTGAGGCAATAATTAATAGCCTACCAACCAAAAAAAGTCCAGGACCAGATGGATTCACAGCTGAATTCTACCAGAGGTACAAGGAGGAGCTGGTACCATTCCTTCTGAAACTATTCCAAACAATAGAAAAAGAGGGAATCCTCCCTAACTCATTTTATGAGGCCAACATCATCCTGATACCAAAGCCTGGCAGAGGCACAACAAAAAAAGAGAATTTTAGACCAATATCCCTGATGAACATTGATGCAAAAATCCTCAATAAAATACTGGCAAACCGGATTCAGCAACACATCAAAAAGCTTATCCACCATGATCAAGTGGGCTTCATCCCTGGGATGCAAGGCTGGTTCAACATCTGCAAATCAATAAACATAATCCAGCATATAAACAGAACCAAAGACAAGAACCACATGATTATCTCAATAGATGCAGAAAAGGCCTTTGACAAAATTCAACAGCCCTTCATGCTAAAAACGCTCAATAAATTCGGTATTGACGGAACGTACCTCAAAATAATAAGAGCTATTTATGACAAACCCACAGTCAATATCATACTGAATGGGCAAAAACTGGAAAAATTCCCTTTGAAATCTGGCACAAGACAGGGATGCCCTCTCTCACCACTCCTATTCAACATAGTGTTGGAAGTTCTGGCTAGGGCAATCAGGCAAGAGAAAGAAATCAAGGGTATTCAGTTAGGAAAAGAAGAAGTCAAATTGTCCCTGTTTGCAGATGACATGATTGTATATTTAGAAAACCCCATTGTCTCAACCCAAAATCTCCTTAAGCTGATCAGCAACTTCAGCAAAGTCTCAGGATACAAAATTAATGTGCAAAAATCACAACATTCTTATACACCAGTAACAGACAAACAGAGAGCCAAATCATGAACGAACTTCCATTCACAATTGCTTCAAAGAGAATAAAATACCTAGGAATTCAACTTACAAGGGATGTAAAGGACCTCTTCAAGGAGAACTACAAACCACTGCTCAGTGAAATCAAAGAGGACACAAACAAATGGAAGAACATACCATGCTCATGGATAGGGAGAATCAATATAGTGAAAATGGCCATTCTGCCCAAGGTAATTTATAGATTCAATGCCATCCCCATCAAGCTACCAATGAGTTTCTTCACAGATTTGGAAAAAACTGCTTTAAAGTTCATAGGGAACCAAAAAAGACCCCGCATCTCCAAGACAATCCTAAGTCAAAAGAACAAAGCTGGAGGCATCACACTACCAGATTCAAACTATACTACAAGGCTACAGTAACCAAAACAGCATGGTACTGGTACCAAAACAGAGATATAGACCAATGGAACAGAATAGAGTCCTCAGAAATAATACCACACATCTACAGCCATCTGATCTTTGACAAACCTGAGAGAAACAAGAAATGGGGAAAGGATTCCCTATTTAATAAATGGTGCTGGGAAAATTGGCTAGCCATAAGTAGAAAGCTGAAACTGGATCCTTTCCTTACTCCTTATATGAAAATTAATTCAAGATGGATTAGAGACTTAAATGTTAGGCCTAATACCATAAATATCCTAGAGGAAAACCTAGGTAGTACCATTCAGGACATAGGCATGGGCAAAGACTTCATGTCTAAAACACCAAAAGCAACGGCAGCAAAAGCCAAAATTGACAAATGGGATCTCATTAAACTAAAGAGCTTCTGCACAGCAAAAGAAACTACCATCAGAGTGAACAGGCAACCTACAGAATGGGAGAAAATTTTTGCAATCTACTCATCTGACAAAGGGCTAATATCCAGAACCTACAAAGAACTCAAACAAATTTACAAAAAAAAACAAACAACCCCATCAAAAAGTGGGCAAAGGATATGAACAGACATTTCTCACAAGAAGACATTCATACAGCCAACAGACACATGAAAAAATGCTCATCATCACTGGCCATCAGAGAAATGCAAATCAAAACCACAATGAGATACCATCTCACACCAGTTAGAATGGCGATCATTCAAAAGTCAGGAAACAACAGGTGCTGGAGAGGATGTGGAGAAATAGGAACACTTTTACACTGTTGGTGGGATTGTAAACTAGTTCAACCATTATGGAAAACAGTATGGCGATTCCTCAAGGATCTAGAACCAGATGTACCATATGACCCAGCCATCCCATTACTGGGTATATACCCAAAGGATTATAAATCATGCTACTATAAAGACACATGCACACGTATGTTTATTGTGGCACTATTCACAATAGCAAAGACTTGGAATCAACCCAAATGTCCATCAGTGACAGATTGGATTAAGAAAATGTGACACATATACACCATGGAATACTATGCAGCTATACAAATGGATGAGTTTGTGTCCTTTGTAGGGACATGGATGCAGCTGGAAACCATCATTCTTAGCAAACCATCACAAGAACAGAAAACCAAACACCGCATGTTCTCACTCATAGGTGGGAACTGAACAATGAGATCACTTGGACTCGGGAAGGGGAACATCACACACCGGGGCCTATCATGGGGAGGGGTGAGGGGGGAGGGACTGCATTGGGAGTTATACCTGATGTAAATGACGAGTTGATGGGTGCTGACGAGTTGATGGGTGCAGCACAGCAACATGGCACAAGTATACATATGTAACAAACCTGCACGTTATGCACATGTACCCTAGAACTTAAAGTATAATAATAATAATTAAAAAAAGAAAAAAAAAGAATACTAACATTTTATAATACTTCAAATTTTACTGAAGATTTATCTGATCTCATTAAAAATGTTGTAAAAATCCATAAACGCTTACTCTCAGAAAGACATCATTAATATCATCAGTGCCATTGACAAATGAAAAAACTAAAGCCCAGAGAGGTTAGGAAATTGGCATGAAGTCCCCTTATGAGCGAACACGGAAGGCAGAAATTCTACCCATGACTTCTTGCTAAGAAGATCACACTCATTTTAATGCCATATATGGCTTTCCACAGGAACTGGACTCTACGGAACCCCAGGCAGGAAGAGATATTAAATGCAGCATCTTCCTCTAGACTGACTATCCTTAGGCCTGGGAGTCAGTGGGCAGCTGGGGCACTTTCAGGGACAATTTCTCAAAAGTAGAACCCTCCTCAGCCTTGGCCATTTCCATTTAGGAACAGAGATAGCATTAGGGGCTGTTCTAAAAGCATATTTTTGTCTGTCATCATCTTGTTCCTTCAATACTCCCGCATTTGGCTGGAAAAGAGAGATTAACTGAGTATTTCTCTTGCCTTTCAATGGCCTTCATTTTGTCCCAGATTGAGAAGAGTTAGAAACCAAAATAATAGTGAATCCTTTCCCTAAATTTATTACAACTCAGGCTGGTCTCTGTTATATCAAAGAAAGATGCATGAGAGATTACTCTGTATTGTCTCATTTTCAGAAATTATGTACTGACCACTGTTGAGGTGAGGAAGTTATGTTTGTGAGTGAGTGTGGGCCTGGAGTTGGAGGATGGACTTCAATTCTGTGGGTGGCTTTCCGCACATGTGCATTGACCTTGATGTCTCAGGAGGTAATGTAGACATTGTCAACTCTGAAGTGCTCATCAATTTGTTCTCTTCTGGAAAGCCTCTCCATCTCATCCTTTTTCAAATCCTCCAACCTGTACATTTAAGTTGGTTTTCATGCAATCTCTTTCTTCCCATTTTCCTGAGAAATTCAACTGGAGTCTCTACATTTCAGTGTCATGAAATATTCAACGTAATGGTATGCCATTTTCTCTTAAAGAAAGCAATGTTCATAAGACTTTCTAGCAACTCTGTGATTAGTGTCCAAAATATACTTGAGATTAGAAACCTAAGACTCATTTACTCATTTCTAACTCTTCATTAAGACTTTGCTCAAAACTTAGCAGAATTCCTTTGCTAATTTATCATGCACTGTTATATACCATTTAACCAATTATTGTCTCAAAATATTGTCTTGTTCCTTTATCACTGTTGAAATTTCCATTTATGTTTATCTTTTCTTGGCAATCAGATTGTGATATTCTTTAAGGCATTCTTGGCCCTATCAGGGATAAAGCGATCAACATTTTTTATAGATCATTGTATTGCTTTTCCATGTTGCAGTAATAAATCACTACAAAGTTAGTAGCTTCAAACTATACAAATTTCTTATCTTACAGTTTGGTAGGTCACAAGTCCAACATGAGTTGGAATTAATAAAATTAATAAAATTAAGGTGACAGTGCGGAAGCCTTCTAGAGGCTCTAGGGAAAAATCCATCTCCTTGCTTATTCATATGATGGGTAAAATTCAGTTCTTTGCAGGTAGTTGTAGGACTGAGGTCTATGTTTCATTGCTGACTGGGACCGAAAGTATTTCCCAGCTTCTAGAGGCTGCTCACAGTCTTGAGCTCATGCGTCCCTTCCTCTAGCTTTATCACATCTCTTAGAATGGCTTTTCTTCCTTCCTCGTATGCCTTTAAGGGGCCATATGATTACATTAGGCCCACCTGGATAATTCAGTATGCTCTCTCAGCTGACTTCCACCCTCGATTTCTCTTTGCCATAAAAGGTGGCAGACTCACAAGTTCTGGTGGTTGTGGACATTTGGGGGGATCATTATTCTGCCTGCCACAGTCTTTCAACATGGATAATTGCAAGGGTGAGATCCTGAGCTGGTGAAGTATGAAATTCTGCTTCGGGCAGTTCTAACACAAATTGAATTCAGCCACAGGGCTAGCACCTCCTGAGAAAGTGGCAAGCTCCTAGCTTCTGTACGTACAAGGAAAAACTACGTTTGATCTTTTAGGAACAAAGACGATAAATGTAAAGGGCCTCCCCACCAGGCTGCTCCACTTGACACTAATGATAGTGCCTGTGAAATGTCTCGGGAAGAGACTGACTCCTCACACTTGAAACCCTTTTCAAATTCAAACTCTAAAACGGTACCCAACACTCGGTTTCTTTTGATGATATTTAAAGATATATTTTATCCAATAAATCACAACTAAACACAGTAAAGTATGAGCAAGTTTATGTATTGGTTTCCTCTAAATCTCACTATGAACAGTTTGATGCCTGAGGTGACTCTTATTTCTCTGCACTCGGTACAGCTGTTCAGCCCTTCCTGTTGGTATCAAACAATCTTTCTAAAATATCTGATTTTGTTCTTAAAGCAGGGCAAAGACAAAAAGCAGCAACTGAAGGGTTCTTCTAAATGTGTGGTCAATCGCAGGAAGGAAAGGTTGAAGGTGCTGTACAATAAAACTGAAGGGCAAAAGAGATCTTAGTAAAACCAGTTCTCAGGGAAACCATGTAGGAGTCCCACTTACTCTACAGAGCCTTCTTTCTAGGCATCTCTGAGCTGTATCTATGAATTCTCATGGTCGCAGTGCTGGCCACAAACTGGGTCTGGCACAGCAGGTAAACAAACCGCCATGGACAATGCTGCTGCAGAGAACCGTGGATCAACTGCACAATGTGGGAGGGCCCTGGAGGTCATGTACATCTAAGGGATTGCAATGCCCAAAGTAAATTCATTCCACAAATGTTCATCCGTCACTGGCATGTTCCAGGTGTTGTTCCAGGTTTTGAATGTAGTATAAAAAAGTCCTCACCATTAATAACCTGAAAGTTTAGTGGAAGACCAATGGATATTGACTCAGCAGACAATGAGATGTGCTCAATTAGAGGTAGCACCGATTTGGACGCACAGAGGAGGGTCCAGATAGAGTGTTTAAGAAAGGTGGCCAGGCGCGGTGGCTCACGCTTATAATCCCAGCACTTTTGGAGGCTGAGGCGGGCGGATCATGAGGTCAGGGGTTCAAGACCAGCCCAGCCAACATGGTGAAACCCTGTCTCTACTAAAGATACAAAAAATTAGCCAGGCATGGTGGTGCGGCCCTGTAATCCCAGCTACTCGGGAGTCTGAGGCAGGAAAGTCGCTTGAACCTGGGATGTAGAGGTTGCAGCGAGCCGAAATTGTGCCATTGCACTCCAGCCTGGGCAACAGGGTGAGACTCCATCTCAAAAAAAAAAAAAAAAAAAAAAAAAAAAGAGTCTTGTTGCAAAAAGAAATGATCATTTATTCAAGTGTTGAAGGGTAAGAGGGAGGTGCACAAGAATATAAATATGGGGAAAGCAGATGAATCAGAGGCAACAGAGCAGGAAGTGTTGCAGGAGCTAAAGCTGAAGTAGAACCAAGTCATGGAGAACTTACTATAAGATGGTGAGGAACTTGTGATAGAACTTTAATCAGAATAACAAATAGTCCTATTATGTCTCACATTAATTATTCATAATAAAATGTGGGGAATGAAAGAAACAAGACTGGTAGGAGAAAAACAGCTTCCAAGATTTCATGGCAGTTCAGGGAAGAGATATTACTATACTGAGAGGGTACAGTTAAGGAGGAAGAGGGCTAATTAATCCTGAAAATGAGGTGGAAGGACAGGGTCTAGGGTGGAGATGGGAAAGCGGGGAAGTCAGTGAGGTGGAGGGAAGAATGAATGAAGTCACACCTTGATTCCTGCATTACAAGGATGAATGGATGGCAGATGACTGAATTAATTTACGACAACCCAAGAAAATTATGGGAACTCACAAGACTGTGGTTAGATAGGTCATGGTTTTAGTTAAGCTTCAGTGGTTCAAAATGTAGAGAACCAAGCCAGCTCAAGTAAAGGGAGGTGTTACCAAAAGATGCCTACAGAGCAGATGAGAATAATACTAGAAACCAGGAGTATAAAATTACCTGGCGAGGCGTGATGACTCACATCTGTCATTCCAGCACTTTGAGAGGTCGAGGTGGGCAGATCACTTGAGGTCAGGAGTTCAAGACCAGCCTGGCCAACATGGTCAAACCCCATCTCTACTAAAAGTACAAAAATTAGCTGGGTGTGGTGGCACACTCCTGTAATTGCTTAAACGCAGGAGGTGGAGGTTTCAGTGAGCCAAGATTGTGCTACTGCACTCCAGCCTGGGTGACAGAGAGTGAGACTCTGTCTCCCCCGCCCCCGCCCCCCAAAAAAAAAATCCCAGGAAGCCTAGGCTTCAGGCAGGTGGTATGTCCTGCAGGGCTAGCACCTCAGTAGTAAGAATTTATAGTTCTCCCCTTCACATCTCTGTTCATTAACATGACTATACTATGCTCTGATTGTTCTATTTCCTAGTTGATATTAACAGGTTTTTTCAGGCTGTACCTACATATTATTTCATCATGCTAATGTTTTTGCTGCTTCTTTTGAATCCAGCTGATAAATTCTGCTTAAAGAACCATGAGTTTGGAGTTTGCTCCTTTTCAAGACTATATCTCAACGTTTAGAAACAGCTGAAGCAATAAGTGGTGTATCTTCTGCATGCTGCTATGACAGATGCGAACCTAGGCTCAACTCCAGCTGCACTCTCTTTTCTGCCACTGCCAACATGAAATTCTGTAGTCATGGCTTACAAAAGTCAGGTATTTCTCATAAGAGTTACCCCAAAGGTTTTTAAACTTTGGGTTTAAAAAAAATAATAATAATGTTAAACGTTGCTTTTACTAATAAAGTAATGAATTTTTTAGAGACGCTTGTCAAATCAACACCCTGACATTAAAGTTAAAGTCCCTAGAGCAATATCCTCCCCAAACTCTCAGGTAATTTCAGAGCTATGAATATGTATGATGACTCTTATCTAGATCAGATGACCTTGATTCTGTCCTATGTAGATTTTAAGAATCTTCATGCTATTGCTCTGTTTGTAAGTACATACATAGCATATAAACAGATATAAAAAACACATTTGTATGCATATAACATGTCTGTGTTTACATATGTGCATATATACATGTACGTACATGTACCTATGTGCAATGTGTGTATACACATTATTTTTCTCTATACTTCACACTATCAGGCCATATTTCAAGAGTTTGAAAACCATAACTTTTTCACTGACAATTCTAAACTAGAAAATAAGTGAGTGGAAAGGATGTATAAGAAGAAAAAAAGACATAAGTTTAGAAAAATGAAGCTATGTAAAAGGCACAAAGTATCTTGCACCTGTATTTTTCCCAGAATACTGATGCAAAAAAAAAAAAAAAAAAAAAATGTTTGTGGGTGTTTAAGTTATGGTAAGTCTTTAGCATACCTACAAAAATGCATTTATTGTTGAAGTTTTTTTAACCTTGATAAAATTTAGACATCTCTATAGCAACCCAGGTGTGGTGTTACATGTTTTTGATCTGTAAATATATCAAGCTTTTAAAAGAGTACCATATACAATACTGTAATTAGACAGCTTTGATTTCTTCAGACAATAGGTGGGTAAAATTCTTTGTATTTAAATTGAGCGATACAATTGTTCAATAGAAAAATGGTCCATAACAATTTAGTTTGGAAAAGTGAAATGGTTTGCTTTATATTCCCTTCAGGAGTGCACAATTTTACTTTATAAAAAAAAACACACACAAGATATTGGAGGAAAGTATAATAAAAATGCTTCAGGGGATAGATTTGGGGTTTTGAGACTATGGTGACTTTTGCTCTTTTAATATTTTTCTCCATTTTTATGTTTTCCATAATGAACACATATTTTTTTCTAAAATCAGGAAAAAAACAACAACAAGGAACAACTCTACAAGTTGTTTTGGAAAAAACAGATCTAAACTCTCTTAGATAGGGTCCCCGTGATTAAGATAGAACAAAATGACACAGCATCAATGTCCATTTTCAATACGCTTCTATTACTAATGTATTTCTACACATTGCCTATCTGATTAAAGATGTTGGCAACAATTATCCTAAGTGAATTAACGCAGGATCAGAAAACCAAATACTACATGTTCTCACTTATAAGAGGAAGCTAAACACTGGATTCTCAGGGATATAAAAAATGGCAACAATAGAAACTGGTGATTACCATATGGGGGAGGGAGGGAGGTAAGGTTTGAAAAACTAACGACTGGGTACTATGTTCAGTACCTGGGTGACAGGATCATTCTTAGCCCAAACCTCAGCATCATGTAATATACCCAGGTAACAAACCTACACAGGTACTCCCTGAATCCAAAATAAAAGTTGGAGAAAAAATATGTTGACAACAATCAAAGACATAGAGTGACTGGCTACTTTGATAGTTTTTGCATTGTGTTGACTCACACTTTGTATCTCCATAGATCTAATTATTTCGCTTCCTTAGCGAGTCTAGTAAGAAAAACTAGGCTGAGAATGTTCAACAAAGGAACTCGTCCTGGCTTCTTCAGACATGAGGTGTGTGAGTGCCAGAGCAAGTGACTGCCTCTGCATCTCTACAATCTGATTGACACTGTGGTTAATGCCCACTGACTCCCCTCTTTGTCCTGTGGTGGTGGCAGTCAGTGTGCTAACAAATGCCAGGAGAAATAGGTTAATCACTGAAAATAACCCTACAAGACAGTACGTAAAATACGACTATACTGAATAACAATTTTGCGTCATTATTATTATATTTATATTTACATTATTTGTTCATTCAAATTGCCTAATCTTCCATTATGCAAACACTTAATTTCTGTGTTTTGGTCCGTAACTATATTTAAGAGAGAAGCATTCCTACATATGTTCTTGTAACAAAATAACTTTATTTTCAACACTTTTTCCCTTTAATTGGCACTTTCCTGTCGGGACGTCAGAATAACAACACCACACAGCATTAACTCAGAACCAATATTTGGCATTCCCCTGAAGTTGACAGAGCAAGATGGCAGGTGGAGGAGTGATTTCTTTCAAAGGAAAACCCTACTGATTCCAAATTTCACACAAAACGTGTGAGCACAGAATGAGATTCTGGGAGATCTGAAGCATGGACTATGTGAAAGACCCAACCATGTATTTTACCCTTAATGAAGAGTATAGAAGGTGTTGAGCCCCAGTAAAAAATTACTTTCTTACAAGTGTGCCATTAAAACTGTTAGGGTGGTTAAGGTAAACGGGGATTGGGGATTTTCCTGGCTTATTTTATCCTGAATGTACTGAGTTCATGAGATTATTTTAAGGCTTTCTGCTTATTTAGGCTCTGCAGATGTAGTGTCAAAGCTTCACGCATTGCTCAGTTTCCATCAACTAAGCCATGTCACTTGTGTAAAATAAGCAAACAGCAGGCATAAGAGACAAGGGTTTCCCAGTTGTGTTGATTTCTCTGCAGGAATAAAGACTCCTCAGAAAGCGACATTTCAATGTCAGAAAAACTATGTTTCCTAGAATTTTCTCCTTTGACGATCAACCTTAGTCTCTGTGTCACACACATAACTGTAAGGTAATTTCAATCACAGTAAACTTGATTTAAATAACACTTGATGATATAAACATTTGTTTTCAGATTATTTTATTTTTAAGTTATCTACTTTTAATAATTAGTACTGGCATGTGTTTTATTTCATTAGTGTTTTATTTCAAATTCGTTTTAGTTCACATTTGTGATAAAATTAATTCTTAATAACGATAAAGGATCATGACCATGAGACAATGTCAACTGAGCCCCTGGTTTACTCCAATGACTCACGGTGTCCTCAGTCTGGCCGATGTCACGCAGTTTGCACATGGGTGTGGCTGTGAATGCATACTTACACTTATAGTTCATGCCTGATATAATTACTTCAGTTAAATAAAAGTTATCAGGTGAAAGTGTACTTCCCTAGTGATCATTTCAGCTCAGCTTGGATCATATAATTCTTGCCCCAAATTTACCAAAAATATCCCTTGATTGTTTAGATATAATCTAAGTACAGTTTAAAATAAACTGGCACATTCTTTGATTAATGACTTCTGTATGAATTCTTGTCCTTCTACTAAGTATAATCAGTAACTGATATAACAAATTAAGTATAAATTAATTTTCGAGACCAATGGCACCGCAGATTATAATTACTTAATATATGAACTGCGGCCTACTTTTGCCCTTTTTAATTAAAATCAGATAACTTCTTTACCTAATACATTAGCCAACAAACTGTTGTCTTCTCAAAGCTTAGGATCCAGTATTATATGTCTTCAAGTTTTCGAAATCAATGAAATACATTTATCTGATGCAGCATATATATTGCTAGTTTTGACTTCAAGCTCTGAAAGCAGGTTGCCTGGTCTGAAAATTTAGTTAAATCAATTACTTGCTGTATGAATTCAGTTATTTATCTCTTTGTAACTTGGTTTTTCTTTTTTATCTGTGAACTAAGGGGTGGTGAAAGTACATATGACATGCAATTGTTGCAAAGTATAGATGTAAGATATTACTTGTACACATCTCACATTTAGCAAAGGAAGGACCTTCGTTATGGCATAGACAGCAGAAGACACTAAGGAAGACTATCACACAACAGTATAAGAATGTTGATACCAAGGAAAGAGAAACACAGAATAAGAAAGGATTAAAATGCCACGAAAATAGAAATGAGACTTCTCACTAATTGGCCCAGTGTGGCCAATTTATTCTGTTAATGCTGGCTGAACATTATCAAAAACTTACAAGTGTATTTTAGGTGACAAGAAAACAAGGCTAGCAGAAGGGTAGCAGAATGAGCTGCACTGACTGACAGCTCAGCCTGGGCGAAGCTTAAGTAGAGAATGTACCCAGATTAACTCCATGGGAATAAGCAGAAACACGAAAGAAAAACGGGCAACATGGAATCCCACAAAAAATCAGGTGTAGAGTTTTAAGTTTGAAGATGAATTGTGATACCACTGAACACTTCTGAGTAGGCAAGTGGCATTACTCAAACAAGTCCCCTGAAGCTTACTCTGGTAAGAATGAATGGGGAAGAGGCAAGAAATTCTAGATAGGGATATCAGTGAAAAATACTAATCTAAGCAGTTTGCACACTCTTTTTTTCTAAGACTTAAAGGAAAAATTAATTAAATCGCGCTAAAAGTATGTATATGTGAGTATGTGTGTATTTTTAGGACTTTCAGTAGGTTAGAAAACTAAGATAGCCCACATATTCTCTCAAACCAATATATAACAAGAGGAACAAATAAAACTGTAAAAAAAAAAAAACCCAACTTGAGCATGATTAAAAGAAAATAAGCCTAAAATGAAAACTTTAAATGACCTCTCTGGAAAAAAAAAAAAAAATTGAGAGTGATGGGATTTAGAATAATGACCAAGTACGTGATAGAAAAATGAGCAAATGACAAAATCACCCCCAAAAATAGACCAAAAAAAGACCTTTAAAAATAGAAAAAAAAGGATCAACCTCATTGCAATTATAAAAATACAACTTAAAATATACTGAAATATTATTTCTTTCTTTCTTTTTTTTAGATGGAGTCTTGCTCTGTCACCAGGCTGGAGTGCAGTGGGGCAATCTCAGCTCACTGCAACCTCCGCCTCCTGGGTTCAAGAGATTCTCCTGCCTCAGCCTCCCGAGTAGCTAGGACTACAGGTGCATGCCAAAACACCTGGCTAATTTTTGTATTTTTACTAGATGTGGGGTTTCACCATGCTGGCCAGGGTGGTCTCAATCTCTTGACCTTGTGATCTGCCCGCCTCAGTCTCCCAAAGTCCTGGGTTTACAGGTGTGAGCCACTGCTCCTGGCCTTTTCTTTTTCTTTTCTCTTCTCTTTTTCTTTTTTTTTTTTTTTTTTGAGACGGAGTCTTGTCACTCATGCTGGAGTGCTGTGGCACGATCTCAGCTCACTGCAACCTCCGCCTCCAGAATTCAAGTGATTCTCCTGCCTCAGCCTCCCAAGTAGCTGGGATTACAGGCATGCACCACCATGCCCACCTAATTTTTTTCTATTTTTAGTAGAGACTGGGTTTCACCATGTTGGCCAGGCTGGTCTGGAACTCCTGATCTCAGGTGATCCTCCAACCTCGGCCTCCCAAAGTGCTGGGATTACAGGTGTGAACCACTGAAAAATTTCTTATCTTTCATGTTAACAAAAATTTAAAAGTACGACAACACATTTTCAAGGCAAAGTTCAAGGGAAACTGGCACTCTCAAACACTGCTATTGTGAATGTAAATTGGTCCAACATTTATAAGGGAGAATTTGACAATATAAATAAAACTATGTATGCATTTACTTTTGACTCGGAAATGAATTATCTAGGAATTTTCCTTAATGATTCAACTTCAAAAACATAAACAAGGTTATCCATGAAGTCATTGTCTGTAATTGCTAAAACTTGAAAGCAATTCAAATGCTTATCCATTAGAGAGGTTGAATACACTTGCATATTTCCATAAAATGGAGCCCTATGCACTTGTAAAAAAAAAAAAAAAAAAAGGTGAGAAAATCTTTAAGAGGTAATTTGGAGTGATATCCAGACTACAATATTAACTGAAAAATGCAAAGTGCGAAAGGAATCAAAGGCATGCGAAGGTTTCTGTCACAGAGAAGGAAATATAATATACATGTATTTACAGATATGTGAGTAAAAGAAACACTGGAAAGATAAACCAGAAACTAAGGAGATTGGTTATCTGTAAGGAGAGGGTGAGAATTGGAAAGCACAATAAGAGTTTAAAAATTGATTGAAAAGGTGAGGAGTGGTGACAATTCCTTTATTATATATTTTTGTATAGTTTTAACTTTTAGTATTATATATTGATATTTCACATATAAAAACAAATCCCTGGAATCTACAAGCATGGGGAAAAAACCGTGTTTCAAATTAATAGTCAAGATGTGCTGAAAGGAAAAAAAAAGACACCAAATAGTACTTGAAATCTGTATTTTGACATATACTCTCCGATTAAAGTAAATTTTTAATTGAAATGTATTGAGTTGGTTTGCTTTTCACAATGGCACAATTTAGCCATTTCAAACTACTTATGTCTATTATAAGGCTGAGGAAATAGTAAACACATTATGGGTAATTGAATCCAGGTTTCTCAATGTTAAAGTAGGAATATAAAAACATAGAAAGGATGATGGCAAAATTAAACCCTGTAATATTAAATTAGAATGTGAATATCATATGAATTAATGGATTATAATAGAGAGCTAGAGACAGATACTGGAAAGTGTCTTAAATTTATTTTGAAAATGTATGTATATGTCATTACAGTAGCAATGAGCATCCCTAAGACCAGCTCTTGGTGCCTTAATATAATTCTTTAGTAAAAGCAAATACATTAGATAAATACTTAATTCTTGAATTGGAGCAGAATATGTTCAAAGTGAGCCTGGAACAACTTACAGTAACAAAAAGTAAGATAATGTTCCTAGAATGGTGACTTTTTTTGAAAGACACAGGAGCCAGCTTGAAATGGATCCCACTGGCCAAATCTAGAAAATTGGATCATCAAAATGAATCTTAATAGTAATGTGTCATAACACATAGAATAAAATAAGAACCCACGAGTCTATAGTAACATAAATAAATAAATAAACCCATGAATGAATAAATGGGAAAGAATGGAAAATGCTTTGTGACAGTAATTAATTAGTATAGAAAAAAATAAAGAGAAAAACCACCATTTAGAAAAAGATCGTACACTTTTTCAGTCAAGAAACCTCAATGGATGCCAAACATTAGGAAAAATGTATATCAAATACATTTATATAATGCCAGAGTATTTCCCTACAGAAAATTATAAATAGTTTTAAATGACAAACTCACACCATCCTAATTAAATGATCTAAGTAACTACTATCATTAATGGAACCTCTAGACATTATGAGGCTCTTGATTTGTTGCACATTGAAAAGCACAATATCACTTCGATAGTATTATTGTCAAAAATACATAACCTTGACCGGGCACAGTGGCTCATGCTTGTAATTACTGCACTTTGGGAGGCCGAGGCGGGCCGATCACCTGAGGTCAGGAATTCAAGACCAGCCTGGCCAACATGGTGAAACCCTGTCTCTACCGAAAATACAAGACTTAGCCAGGCTTGGTGGCACATGCCTGTAATCCCAGCTACACAGGAGGCTGAGGCAGGAGAATCACTTGAACCCAGGAGGTGGAGGTTGCAATGAGCCAAGATCGCGCTGCTGCACTTCAGCCTGGGCGACAGAGCAAGACTCCGTCTATAAATAAATAAATAAATAAATAAATAAATAAATAAAACCCATAATCTCTACCTAATCACAAGATAATATCAGAGAAACCTAAATGGAGCAGCATCTACAAAATAATTGTCCCATACTCCTTAAAAATATCAAGCCCACAAAGAAAAATTATGGAAATATTCCAGACATAAAAAGACAAAACAGACATGCCAAATAAAAGTACTGTGTGAATCTAGATTAGACTAAGGACTAGGATTTTTTTTTTTTTATTCTAAAGGACATTAGTAGAACAATTGGCAAAACATGAATATGATCTACAGTCTTGGTGATAACATTTTATGAACAATAATTTTCTTTTTTATCATTGTATTATGATTTATAAGTGACTGTCATTGTATAAATAAATGTACTTGGAGCTAAAAGGGCATAATGTGGGCAACTTATTCTCAATTGGTTCAGAAAAAATAGTTATATATTAATGTATATAAGTGTGTACGTACATAAAATGTAGTGAAATAATCTGGGTGAAGGGTTTACAGTATTTCATTAAATAATTCTGTGATTTTCTTATAAACTAAAATTGTTTCAAATTCAACAGTTTCAAAACATGTAAAACAAAAATGTAAATTATCTTCAGGGATACCTACATACGTATACACACACATACTTGCACACAAAGCCCAGTGTTTGCTAACTTCTGCTTTTTGGAGGTAGGAGAGAATTCTCTGTTTTCTGCTTCTGGTATATAGCATTTTCATGATTTTGCTCTCCGTATCACAGGAAAAAGAAGGCCAACTGGTGTCAGAATATAGAAACTCTGGTAATCACTCACCCTCTCCCAGTGAAAACAGAGGAAATGCCTTTAGCATTTGAACATCAAGCGCCAAAGGCCACGTCTAAGCCCAGGACCTGCCTTCAGACCTCCAGCTCTTCCCACTCTAACCCAATCGACTAATACTATTGATTCTTCTATCAATAAAAGACAAATGAATACAGAAATGTTATTTAAATTGGCAGTTAAATTTGGAAAAGAGAAAAATGTCAATATTTTTAATGTGGGAAACACTGCTTCAAGTTGACATTTTACCATATGATGTATTTTTTCAAGCCTTTCTCTTTTGAGTAAAACAATTGAAAACACTAGGCTGTGTGTGAAAAATGTTCAGAAAGTTGTTATGACTAAAAATTCATTTCATTTTGAATCATCTCAAAAAGTTTCAAGAATATTAGCTAAATAAATATGGTACATTTATATCCTGGAATACTACAAGGTCTTTGAAAATGAATGACGTAGTTAGATATAAGTGTACTGAAATAGAACTTTCTATCATATTTCAGTAAGCAGAAAATTCTGGGTACAAATTAACATAAACAACATGGCTCTATTTCTGTGAAAATGGACTTCCATATGGAAAATATTCTAGAAGTTTCCTTAAGTTAACATCTGTTAATAGTTTAAACAAATTTTAGTGTCTTATTTTTCTGCCTAAGCAAGTAGGATCCAGACAGTCAGGATAAAATAAAATAAAAATAAAACACTTAAAAACTAAGACCAAAAAAAAAAAAAAAAGACTGATGATCAAATTTGAGTGAAAAAATAATTAGACCTCATTTTATTAAATATATTCCATCTCACATTTTTCCACAGTTGGAATATGTTTATATAAGTATTGAGGACTGGCATATTTTAACAAATAAAATTTCCACTATGAAAAAAAAGTAATTAAAAGAGGCTTCCAGAAGGGGGCACAGAGAGATAGATGCAAAAAGAGACTATGGTTGAGAGTGAAATGAATGAATGTAAATCTATTTTTAAATGTTGTCAAGGTCCTACAAATGGTTAAGAGCAAATAGGTATTGCATGTCAATCTTAGGCATTTAGATCAAAATATGAATATAGATGACTAGCTTTATATTATCATTCTATAATTTCTTGGCTGAATCATTTATGGAGAAAATCTGTCTTCTTCCAGCTCTTGGGCACATCCCCCTTAACCTATATAATTCTTTGATATTTTGTTGTTTTTCACATATTTGCTATTTTCTGTCAAAATGGCTTAAACATCTTGCTACTTTGATTCTGAACTTTATTCTATCTCAGAAATATTTCCTTACAAGAAGTAGGAGTATAAAAAGGGATAACACCTATCAAGTGCCCACTGTGTTTCAGATTCCGTGTCTTAATTATCTTAGAGAGATTTAGTGTTGTTTTTACAATGTTACACAGGCACTAAGTGGTAGAGACAGGATGTGAATACCTATACGACCTAAAAGCCAGTATGTTTTCCACATCACTGTTCATAGCTGTAGGGAATCACATCCTCTTTATTTGCCTTTCCATTTTCTCATTTGATTGTACCAGCTATCTTGAGTATAGGGGCTTTTGCTCTTTTCCTATCAGAAAATATATATGAAATATCATTTCCTTAAGAGATACACAAAAATAATAAAAAAGGCTTTAACAGATTTATGTTCTGGGAACTCTGATACTTATAAGATCTAACAGGAAAATAAAACACACATTTCAAATAAATACATATTGAGGAGTACTACCATGAGTCAGGGTTAGGAAAAACATTCAGGATAAAATGATGAATAGCAAATGCTCCCTGCTCTGAAATAATCATAACGTCGTAGTGTACTTGGCTATGGTAACTGATTGACATGTTTAAGAGGTGATTTTTCTGTTTTCATCTTTTGCCCATGATGTTCACAAAAGGAGACATACATTGTTACTGATACATACTCACAAATTATATTCCAGGAAAGGTAGTTGAAAATTTCACACCTTTGTGCATGAATAACTTACACATACAAAGAAAGATAGCCAACTGGTTTCAAACATTCCTGACTGGGAAGATATTATTAGCTTATCTGTGATCACTGAGATTTCCGGTGATCAACCAGTACCAATGAGTTGAAATCAATAGCGATGGAACATCCTTGGCTATGGAGATCAGAACAGCTTTTGACAAAGCCAACTTAAACTTATGTAGACAATAGAAGATGTAAAATAATCATGCAGAGTAGGAAATTGAATTAGTGTTTTTCAGTAATATAAGTGTACCTTTGGGGAGATTATATTTTAGATAAAAATAAGCAAATGACTGAATAAAACCCAGATTTGACAGATAATTAAAATTCAAAAAGACAAAGGTAAAATAGCTAAGATTGTTTGCAAGAAAGTGGTTATAATTTTGGACTGGGAATCTATGTTTATTATAACAGAGGAGATGGTAGAGGTAAAAAGAGATAAAAACAATTGACAAATGTGAGGTTATTTTAACCATTGATCAGGGGAGAGAAGAAATGAGTGTGGAACTTTTGGAATAATGATTGATGTTAGTGGGGGCGCTAATAACGGTGGTGAAAAAGTGTATGGTCTCAGTCTTTAGATGATCAGCTGAGTTAGGGTGAAGGAAAATATATTGGAGACAAGTAAGACAAGGGATTGAAAGCCTTTGGTTTTAAGGCCATGTGGATTTAGAAGCTGACTAGAATAGAGGCAGAAGTAGAGATGAGGAGAAAGAGCGAGCCAGAATCTACAGCCCCTTAAATGAATGGCAGAGAATGACAAATGTCAGTGGGTTATAACAATGAAAAGGCAGAAGGATTTGTATAGCTGGATGACTTCGAGCTTCGAGCTTCAAACATTCTGGGTTTTTGAAGGAGAAAAGGTGAGATATGACTTTGAAGTAGCAATGAGGAACAAGTAAAGCACCTACTTTACTTTATAATGGCTCTATAACATGTGGGAAATAGAATAAAACATTGCCATTACCTATAAACGGTTACCAGGATTGTGTTTTTGACAGACTGTCAGATTTCACAGAAAGGAAGGAGATGAGGCATATATTCAGAAAAGTCTTTAAAGATATAGGACAGTTTGGGAGATGAAAGGAGAGGAGTTCCAAGAGACACATGTAAGTGTTCGTTTTGCTTTGGGGTAAGTTGAGAAGCAGCAAAGCGATTCAGAACATTTATTTAAACACCCAAATATAAGCAAATCTACATATAAACTTGTATTTCTCCAATTTATTTAAAAAAGATTAAAAAGATTGAGAAGAAAATCAATAATATGCCTTTGTCTATTTTCCTTCCATAAGAAAAATGAATAGCCATTGCAACACTGGTTTAGATAATTATTCTATATTGCTTGAAATACTTTCATGAATTTATAAGAAAAATCATTTATTTTCTGAGAGTTATTTACAATATTTATCCCTTCATTTAAATACTTCTCATATATACTATGCACCAGGCCTTTTGTGTTAAAGTACATTTTGAAAATGAGTTGAAAAATACATTTAATTTTGTATATTTTCCAAATAACTTTCTCATAAAATTTCCCTAATTCTCTCAAAGCAATGAGTGAACATGCCTACTTTTTTTTGACGTGATAACATGGCAATGGGTCAGTCTTTCAAAACTTGAGATTCCCTTCCTTCCTTTCTTCTTTCCTTCCTTCCTTCCTTCCTCCCTCCCTGCCTCCCTCCCTCCCTTCCTTCCCTCCCTCCCTCCCTCCTTTCTTTCATTCATTCTTTCTCTTTTTTTGATGGAGTCTTGCTCTGTCACCCAGGCTGGAGTGCAGTGGCATGATCTCGGCTCACTGAAACCTCCACCTCCTAGGTTCAAGCAATTTTCCTGTCTTAGCCTCCCAAGTAGCTGGGATTAAAAGTGCCTGACACCAAGTCTGGCTTTTGTTTTGTTTTGTTTTGTTTTTGGATTTCAGTAGAGATGGGGTTTCACTGTGTTGTTGCCCAGGCTGGTCTTGAACTCCTGAGATCAGGCAATCCACCCGCCTTTGCCTCCCAAAGTGCTAGGATTAGATGTGTGAGTCACCGTGCCTGGCCAATCCTTGAGATTTCAATAGGCAAATTCTATCATCTCAATTTAGGTAATAGGCTAATTTCCGTATGGCTCCTGACTGAAAAAAATAACAGAATACTGAAATTTGATGACCTGCTCTTTCACTTTCACTAGGAATTGAGTGGTGAAGACAGATGTCTAAATGAATAGAGACACCTGTATTATGAGACATCAAGACAAGACCACTGACTCAAAGAGTCCCTGATGGTTCATTTCAAAATATTTTAGTATGGAAGAGTTAATGGTCATAATGACCACAGTAAGATGAGTTTAATATTAAAACACCCACTGCTAATTTGTTCTTTCTTTTGAATGTTAACGTATCACTTAGCTAGCTTGAGCCCTAGAGGTTGTGGCTGTTGTGAGCCAGGATAGTGCCACTGCACTCCAGCCTGGTCAAGAGAAGGAGACCCTGTCTCAAAATAAAATAAAATTTTCTGATTTCAGCAGCAACTACCAAACTACCTAGGCCGGGGGAGTAGATCACTGTGAGCTTTTCTTTTTAGGTATTCATTACCAACGCGATAATTTTTGAAGATTGTAAATATACTTCCCCCGTCTCCTCCTCGCCCTCAAGTCAGTAGCTTGTCGAATCCTAAAAAAGTAATGAAGACACTGCGGGCTCTTTTACAGCAGTTAGTTATTTGAACAGCAACCTCAAGCCCTAGAGGGAGAATTTAAAGTAGTCAGTCCCTACTAGTTCACACAGGAGAAAGGACTTTTCTCTGTAGATTCCTACGTAAGTACTCGCAGTTAGATTAAAGTCAAGGTTCTAAAAACACAAACAATGCACCCTTGGTAGACAATGTCTAACAGAATATCTAACATAACCTTATGTTAGAACATTAGAAATTATTTGGTATAAGATTTTTCACAAAAACAAAGTTTTAACAAATTATATCTGTCAAATGGCCTATACATCCTCCTTATTTGACCTTGTTATTTGTAAAATATACTTCAGAATGCCATCTGGGTACTTTAGCTCTAAAGGTAAAAGAGGTCCTCAATCAGCTTGCACATAAATTGGAAAATAAATATATGATTCACACAGTTATGAAAACAAAAATACAAACTGCAAACTAATAATTTTGATTATTAATAGAAACAAAACTGAAGTCTAATGTTCTATTCTATTATTTAAACATTATTTATATTATCCTATATTAACTTAAGCACCAAGAAAGCAGTCTCCCATTCAAGTTTGTAAAATAGAAATCAAATGGCAAAACAATTAAGAATGACTTTAATTAGGCATTCAAATATATCAAACTAAGATAACTATTGTTGTTAAATTATAATTCTGTCATAATTACTATTTTCAAGATACTGAAAATTACAGGGATATAGACATTAAAAGACACTTTAAAAGTGTTTTACTAACTTTAAATTAGTACCTTTTGGAGGATTTCACAATATTTCTGATAAAGCAATTTGCATTTATACTGAACCTGCCTTTCATATGGCTTTCATAATTTCACTGGAGAACTCATCCCATTTGGGTAACATTTTTGTGAGCCTAAACAACACAAAAATGATAGTGTTCAGTAATGTAGTGAATATTTCAAGAAATAGTGTATATAGTCAGTCTGAATAGTATTTGGGGAACAAATTAAATATGAAAATACTATTTGAAATTCAGATAGAATGATATTGTCTAATGATTTCCTCTTTATCTCCCAAGAGATTTATTTATCTTATCTGGGAAATGCCCTACTTGACCTGGAAAGCCAACTAAACTAGCTCACTGTGGGCAATTTATTTGCGTAAGTAAGTACCTGTCATTCACAAATACAATTCCCCCAGTGATTCATTACGATTAAAGTAGATAATGGCATCTACTGTAACAGAGAGATACCAACTTGACAAGGGAAAATGAAGCCCTCCAAATGCCTACAAGTCCCTACTGCCTTTCTGAACTTTCATCAAAATTACTTATTTGTTGATACTTCAGTTGTATAATATCATACACTATATATGATTTGCTGAATAAATGAAAATAACTCTTAATTTCCTAGAGTAGATTTTTAGTGTGAAAACCTAACATACATAATCCATTTAAATAGAATATACTATAATGAGTGCAGTTTTGTATGTTCTACATCGCTTAGGAAGGTCAGTATTTTTCGGACTGTGGTATACAGACCACCCAGTTCAGGATCCCCCTGATTGCTTGTTAAAATTAATCCTCATTACTTATTCATTAAATCCTAACTCCTGAGATTGGCAATAGCATTTTAGCAAACCCTTAAATGTACTCTTGGGCACCCTGAAGTTTTAAAGTCTCTGACCAGTGGTTTTCATTAATAACTGCTCCTGCCGTTGTTCAATGATGGCATTGAATGAGATCTTCAGAAGTCCTTGCAATGTACAGAGTTACCTTCTCTCATAGTTCTAAATTAGGTGTGGATCTTCTATTTCATACACTATGGCACATGGAAAAGCATTACTTAGATCTCATTCAAGAGATCCTCTTATGGAGAGCAGTTGACCAATAGTTGCATGGTGGATCCAGCTGCCCCTCTGGATCCACTGCCAGGTTCATGCTGAGGCCATGTGTCTCTTGGGGGTTGTTTTCAGGGCAAAATAGGACAAATACCATTTTGGTTCTGCTTCTCAGAGGACACACATACACACACACAAATGTATATGTAATGTATACAATATATCGTCTTATAAAATATATACATTGTTACCTGACTTGACCAAGTTCCCATAGATGATAAGAATAACACCTTTAACGTGGAAGTCCATGTGTTTTTTACTAGATAATGTTGATTATCCATTTTGAGCATTAATCTTGCATTTAAAATGGTACTTCAAAATAAATAAAACTTTCACAATAAAAAAATCCCAAGAGTCCTCTCGGCACCTGAAAAATGTATTCCTAAGTAGGAGCCTCTGCATTTCACAGGAGGTGACAAATAGGAGTAGGCCATTCTTTTTTTTCTCTCTAAACTTGATCCATCTTTCTTTACCAAAAGCCTTGTAATCCATGATGGAGCTGTGACCTCTAGAACACATGGAACATCTGGAAAAATGTGCTGGGTATGTCTGAGTATTTCTACAATATGCCCACAAATCTTAAAGTCAGCTCAAAAGTTTACATAAAATTATACTCTAAGAAAGGGACTTTCATGTGGAATTCAGAGCTCTTTCTGTTTCTGATTTCTCTCAATTACCTTCTGTTATAAAAAATTAGCACATACCACAGTTCCAAATGTAAGAGGGTAGAGGAAAGTTGTTCCTCCTCTACACGTGTTCTGAGTTTCTAGGAAAGAGCATATAAAATAGAAAATAATAATCACAAGAAGACAGGGTTAAGGCAACAGAAAAGACTCTGAACAAGGCAGTGCTTTAGTTTGCAAGCTCTTTACAGATGGAGGGCAGGGTTCTTGATGAAGAAACTCTCAATGATGCATAATTTTAAGGCCATCTTACGTGGTGTCAAAATGACAGATTGTTTGGTAATCTGTTTTGAAAGGCACTTCAAACCTCCTTCTTGCTTCTGTCCAGTAGGCTTTCATCAATTTTCTCATCACATTTTTTGAAAGTTTTAAAATTTGTTAACCATTAGTCTTAGAAGTAGCATACTGTCATGTTGCAAAAAGAAAAAAATAATGCAGTACCACAGTAACTCTTTTTGACTGCATTTTATTACACCTAGCAATTCATTACGGAGAGAGAGAGAGACAGAGAGAGAGAAACCCACAGCCCACAGACATATTTCATGGGGTTATATTTTAATTTCTAATAAAATACAAATTATTTTAGTGGAATACATAGGGTACCTCTAAGTCACAATGCAAAACTATTGTATTTCATTGTTGATTTAGCAAGCAGAAATGGAATGGTTCTTGTAGTCAGAAAACTTATTGTTCAAATCTTGAGTTTTGTACTGCTCTGTGACTTTGGACAAATGACACAATATCTTATTATCCTCACCTAATTTGGCATAAGATGCTTATGTCACAAAGCTGTGCAAGCTTTGCATCTTAGAACTTTACTATCATGTATAAAGTTGTAAACAGAAAGCTCTTCTATCAGTTTTTGGACGTTTTCAGATAGTGAAAATGCTCTGAAATGCTGATGTTACCTTGGAGGAGAAAATATTAGATGTCGCCATTTTAAATTATTGGACACAGTAATTTCACTAGAATATCCTTATAGAAATGATTATTGGTTAAAAGAGTATGAGAGGGTGTAATGCATAGAATGGGTGCTTGAAAGTTAATATACTAACTAAATCCTTTGCTAAGCACAGAGAAATTCTAATAGCACTGTTTCTTCTGGCACACAATTAGGATTCTGATGTTGCTGTCAATTTTCAGTACAGCCCATTCATAAATGTAATGGGATCTCTTTTCTCACAATCTAAGCCAGGGATGTCCAATATTTTCACTTTCCTTGGCCACATTGGAAGAAGAATTGCCTTGGGCCACACATAAAATACACTAACGATAGCTGATGAGAAAACAAACAAACAAACAAAACTGCCAAGAAAAAAAAAAATCTCATAATGTTTTAAGAAAGTTTATGAATTTGTGTTGGGCTGCATTCAAAGTGATTCTGGGCCACATATGGCCCAGAGGCCGTGGATTGAACAAGCTTGGTCTAGGGGGTTTTCCTTTCATTTTTTCAGCATTTGTATTAGGAGTATAAAAAATATCTGGCTATTAAAAAAACGGTTGCTCATCTTTACCACTCAGTAAAAAGCATAAGAAAGAAAAAACCTACAAGTTAACTTTAGGTTATGCTTTTAAAACCAGAAAAATACTAATATCCCAAAATTTTCCTATTTCAAAAATTATAGACTGTGGAAACTCTCAAATGGTTATTTCAAAGGTAGTCCATGCCAATGATAATGACTTGAAAACACACACAGAAAGAAATCTATTTGCTTGCCAATAAAGTTAAAGAAGCTAGAAGTTAGAGAGAAATATCCTCTATGCACCTCCTCCACCACACATATATGACAAAAAGAAACATATACATTTCATCAGTAATAAGCTTCACAATTTATTATTTTTGGGATTTCCTCAAGTGCTAATACAAGAAGGCAAAAAAGGTCAAGGATGTACTTAGGGGATATAGTCTTTAGATAGAAAAAAGGAACATAATCATATGAGGGGATCAAAATATGTCACACTAAAATATGCCACTTTTGAAAATGATTTTTTATAACTGAAGATAATTGAGAGAAATTAGAAACAGGAAGACTTCTCTGCCCACTCACTTTCTGACTAAAAGCATCACATTAATTTTCCTTGTGGAAATGTTCCCTTCTCCCATCTCAAGAAGACAACAACCCTTGTTACACGAGACAAAGAGTACTGAGAGATGAGTCTACACAAACAAACCTTACTAAATAACTCTTCTCATCACAGTTTTTCCCATGTATTTCCTAGTCACTTTCCTAAATATATAATCCTTTGTTAAAGCAGTATATAAACCCCTGAGTCTAATAATTCCTTTAGGTTTTTCACTTCTTTTCTGTGTGGTTCCAGTGCATGTAAAGTTAAAAACATTAACTTTAATACAATTTGTATGCTTTAATTCACATACCACAGCTCCAAATGTAAGAGGGTAGAGGAAAGTTTTTCCTCCTCTACATGTGTTCTAAGTTTCTAGGAAAGAGCATATAAAATAGGAAATGACATATTCCAGAAGATGAATTTTTGCTCCTGATTCTTAAATTGGAAATAAATTTCCATATCAATATCCATTTGGACCATCAGATACCAAAGTAAGAGAAGAAAAGTAATGAGATCCTGACATCGGGCCATAGTCATGTCCTTTCTACTTTCGAGGTGTGAAAACCTAGGTATTAGTGCAGAAGTTAGATATTTTCTCCCAGTACTCAACAGGAGCTTAAGAGTTAGAGTTTCCCTTGTATTAGAAGGGAATGTTTCTGGGAAAGGACATCAGCAGATAACTCAATCCAATGTGTCAGGAGTGATTTGTTCAGTAAAAGAGGCAGAGGTTGCACAAAGGGAAGAGACTATAATATAAACCAAGGAAATATATATTTTTAGTGACTTGATGAAAAAGAAGAGCCCTGTACTTGTGTTTTGTCATGAAAGATATCACATGAAAATTATTAAGACTGCCTGCAGAACAGAACAGAGGATACAGACCTTTTGTATAAAAGACTTATGTGTGTTGGTGTATATGTGCTTAAGAAGAAAGATGTTTTTGGAAGCACTCCTGAGCAACCATTAACAATAGTTACCTTTGGGGTATGAGATTATGTAAAGCTCCTGAAATATCAGCATGCATCTGTGAACACAGCATAGACTGGGGCTACTATAATCAATATATTCATTGATTTGAGTATAGGTAATGAATACATTTGATTTATTAAGTGCACCTACTCCAGATCAATAGGTGATCAAAGTGATGTTGCCCAAGGACAAATTCTTTGTCTTCAGATATACTTGTAAACCCAGGAATAACATTGCTGCTGGTGTCCGAAAAATGATAAATGGCTGTCTTGGTGGGGGAGAATGACAACAGAACTAAAACTTGATTCTCTTGTCACTGTGTGCTGTCCCTATAGTAAACAGGTATAAGGACACATCTGTGATTTTCATCCCATTTTTTCACATGTGACATAATTTCAGCAATTAGGACCAATTTTAACTCCCTGAAACTTGTAAAATGTAGGGTCAAAATTCTAGGTATATCACAAAGTAGTTTTGGGAGTAGACACTTCAGTAATCACTGGCATTAAAGCAAGATAGGGTTTTTCAGTGAAAATGCTTATGGGCCTGGAGAAAGGTGTTAATGTGTTCTCTGTGTGTGTGTGTGTGTGTGTGTGAGAGAGAGAGAGAGAGAGAGAGACAGAGAGACAGAGAGACAGAGAGACAGAGAGAAAGTAAGTGTCGGAGCTCAGAAGCTAACCTGAATCTGGCCTTTTCCACTATTCGCTCCACCTGAAACATTGAATAATTCAGTTTAAATAATTCAGTGACTTATTTCGAAAGTTGTTTGAATAGTATAACAAGAATTATCTAAGGAAATCAATTAAGAAAACAAAAACCCTCAGCATAATTTTGGGTGCCAAAAGAACATGTATATAAGCCTCTTCCCAGTACAGCCATGAATCCAAATCACGGTTGTGGGTGGTCTATATAAAACAATAGATTATTCTGCCACAAAGATCATAGCGCAGATAAAGTATAATATGCCATTTGTTCAGTAAATATTAGCTTCATTTTACTCACTAATGCATTTAATCAATGTCCTGATCTAATTAGGATCCTTTTTTCTTCTTGTAGGAAGACCATGAAAATGTATTATCCTCAATAATCAGAATATTTTATGCTAACTTAATATATCATTATATTTATTCATTCAAGGTTCAAATAAAAAAGTTTCACATTTTTTGAGAAAAATTATAATGTGTGAAATGACAGATTTGAAAACAGCTTTTAATATATGTTGATATACTTCTTAATCCTGAAAACAGTGATAATTTTCATTTACAAATCTAATTTACATTGGCTTCATATTATTTAGATGAGCAAGAAGAATAGCTATGGAGAAAGACACAATCTGCATTTGAATATAAAGATTTATGATAATGTTATGGTGTAATTCCATAATTTATACCAAGTATATCAGGCCTAGGATATCTACAGGATATACTTTGAAAGTCAAATGACTGTAGACTTGCATATAAAATAATAATATCTAGATAGTACATGAATAATGCAAGAGTGTACATTGAAATGGTCACATTAAATTAATCTGAATTGCTTTCAGCATAGTAAATTCCTTTTAAATCCATTCATTTCTCAGGCTAGGCAATGACAACTACATGGAGGTTTTCGTCTGAGTCCTTCACTCTCTTATCTTCTTTTGAGTCACCACAGCTGGATAAACCTAGTTTCAAATTTAAGACCTCAAAATCTAGGAATTTAAAGTGTAACTTTTGCATAAATTATATAATCTTTTCTTGTCTAAAATCAAAGAATGAAGAATAACTTAAAGAAATGGAAGAGATTATTGAGAAATTTGGTCTTCCCTGCCTTATCTCTCTGGTTAATACATGTTTAATGCTACCCCAGCCTAAATCATGATCTTGAGTTTTCTGAATAAAGTTTTTCATCAATAAATATTTAATTTAGTGATGAATATTGATGAATATGTATTGATAATACATACTGTATTGTGCTCTTTATGTCAACAAAGACACACTTAAAAATTATTTAAAATTTGCCCCTGTTTTATCACATCCTGAAACAATTTTGTCTGAGAAACATCTTCCACCTCCTTCAAAATGCCTATCACATGCCAAGGTAAACTGTAATCCAAGATAAAAGGGGAAATGAATAAGACCTACAGAATGAGCAGCTCAGCAGCCTCATCTATCAGAAATATTGATTGGTTTGATAATCATTCCATAAGTGTGAGGCAATAATTATTCTAGAAGGAGCTTCCATGAAGGACAAGACAAAATTTATAGTGAAATTGCTTGAAAGTGAAATGGGAGCACAGACGCTTGCGTCACAGACTTTGTCCTTTGCCTACACAAATGTCTTCACTTCCTTCCCAGAATCTATGCTAAGAAAACTCTGGGAGATAACTTAATCTCAGAGAGGACAAATACTATGTTATTTCAAGGGGATAAATTATGATTGTTTTAAATGAATCATTATAATCTCATTCCTCTTGGCCAGAGATTTATTTTCATTAAGGTCACCTAGGTAGTACTTCATGTAAATACTTTGTTTCATTGCTGAAAAGGGTACAAACCAAACTAATGCAATCCTTTGCCATTTGATTCAGTCTACTCTTTTGCTTGGAATAGGCGTGGCACACCTGGAACTATGGTAGCCATCTTACAACAACAAGGTCACAGGCATCAGTGAAAGATTAAGGGCAACTAGAAATGCAGCGGCTGCTATTGTAGAGCCACAGAACAAATGAAATTAGCTGCCTACTTAATAGATACAATTTGAAATTAATAACTCGCTTTTTTAACCTACTGTGTTTGAGTTTTCTTGTACTTGTAGCTGAAAAGATTTCTAGTTGTTGTAGGTTGTAACTTGAGTGATTTGTTGTTTTTTAAAAATAAATTTAAATACATTTCATTAGGAACTATGATAAATAAAATATATATACAAATAGAGACATTGGATTGCCATAGTTTGACAGTACATAAGCAAATGCTTAAATGTTGATTGTGCCAAAATATTGGAAACTGCCCAAGAGGCAGAAGATCAACTAGAATGTCATGTTATCTTTCACTGTCCATAAGGAATAAAGAGAAATGTAAGAAAAATCAACATGAGCTTCTTGAAATTTATCACGGAATACTAGGGAGAGGCATGAAAACTTTGAAAGTCAAACATTAACAGCAAAATGATCAATACCTTTGAGAATTCGGTGGCCATTAGAGAGAGAATCTATAGCCAAAGCTGTATCCACAGTCATAGTTTGGCCCATGGTCACTGCCACACCCAGAGCCTTAACTACAGCCCAGTCTTGGGAAGTTCTTGCTACCCATATCATAGCCATAGCCAAGCCCACAAGAGCAATTTGTTCTTAATTTTAAAATTATATTGCACAATGTACTCCTTATACTATTCATTTTGGCCAAACCTTTTGTTTTAGAGG
The DNA here is from genome assembly GCF_047675955.1 of Chlorocebus sabaeus. Lineage (NCBI taxonomy): Eukaryota > Metazoa > Chordata > Mammalia > Primates > Cercopithecidae > Chlorocebus > Chlorocebus sabaeus. Next base: position 16,054,023 of record NC_132913.1, read on the forward strand.
ATCACATTGTGACAAGTAATTATTACAATCTGAAATGTCTACCAAAGTTTGACAGGTACTACAAGCAAGTGAAGTCTGAAAGAATAAAATATTTAAAATTGTGAGTACCGAGGTTACCTGAAGACAGAATGCCCCATCTGTGACAGTGAACCAATTGTTACCATGTCTCCATATGCCAGTATTGCCAGATCTTCCAATTTTTCAAGAGAAAAAAAAGGAATATGGTTTTGAATATAAAATTCTCCAATTTTTAAATATCGACAATAAATTCGATTTTGAATGTTTTAGTCATTATTTGTGTTAACATTGTGAGGGTCAACCTAAAAACATATATGGATGGGCCAGATTACCACTACAGAGTTCAGTTCTTTGAACAAGAAGACAAAGACAATATCTCTTTTGGCAAAATGATGTAACACACAGTTTTCTTTGGTTGTTTCTCCAACTTCACAACAATTACATAAATAGATCTTAAATTATACCAGGCCATGAGAATTTCAATAGAGAGTCTGAACCAGCTGCAACCCCATATTTAGCTTATTCACATTCCTTTAAATAAGCATTATGGCTGATTCTCTTTAACAGAAAAGTTGAGAAAGAAAATAGGTCATAGCCTAAGCAGATGGCTACTGTAAATTTCATGCAAAAACTAAGAATGAGGGTCAGTTTCTGCATGAAAAAATAGTTAGAAAGTGAAGGGGATATTTCTGGGTTGTGAAGTGCACTGGAGACTCTTCATCTGTTTCAATAATGTGCTATGCATATTCCCATGAACATGGTTTTGAGCACATTTTGTAAGTATCATATGTTTCATTATAACTGTCAATTCTGAAAAATGCTTCAGGGATGCAATGACAATAGCAATGTTACAGGGATTGGTATTATGAGAATGAAAACTTCTAACCTGCCCAAAAAACAATCGGCTACATTAGCAATTGGATGGATATACATGCAAAGTACAAGGATGAGTTTTCTTCGTTTTTCATGCATATTTCACTATCTAATTCATGATACTTCACAGGCATAGAAAAAGTTCTATAACTATGTATTTTTATAAGAGCCATTACTGACTGTAGTGGATTTTCACTCTTGGCTGGATAGCATTTATTCTTTCATTTGCTCGTAGCATTTGGACTTCCCTTTAGTAAGCTGTCTCTCCCCGTTTTTTGTATGACTCAAATGATTTGATTGGAATTAATTCTGCCTGACCTGCATAGATGGACTCGATTTGTATATCCTGAGCAGCAGAATCTCATCATCACAGTGACTTGGCTCAGGGATGTGTATGATGTGGGAAGAAAGGCATTGCAGTTGGGAGAATGGTATGTGTGAAGGTTGGGTAAGAAAGCATAAGATACTCTCAAAAATACATTACATCAAATGTTCCTGGAGCATGGACAGTGGACAAGACAAAACTAGAGAGGCAGAGAAGCCAGAGCTTGCATATCATTGTAGAGCTTTAAAGGACTGAGACTTTATTCTAAATGTGGTGTCGCTGATTGATTTTAAGCCAGTGACTGGTTTGTGTTTTTAAACAAATTATTCTGGTTTCTATGCAGAGAATGGACTAGAGAGGAGGTAAGGTACATTGGCTACAGAGATCAAATAGGAGTTTATTGTAGCAATCCAGGTGAATAAACATAGAGATTCTAACTAGTGTGGTGGTGTAGAGATGGAATAAACAGATGATATTTATAATAAACCAAAGGAGTGGTAGAAGATTGCAGTGACAGAAATGGTCATTTTGAAATGAGAGAATAGGGAGAGAATGCATGAATGATAAGATCTTTGGACTAAACACTGAAGGACAGAAAAAGTTGGATAGAAAGAGATGGAGATCAAGGAAGGAACATCCGTGAGTGAGAGCAGTTAACCACACAAGAAAGGACAAAGGGCGTTGGACTGGGAGAAGACTGATCACACACAATTGGAGTAGAAAGGAAATACAGCACAGATAAAGAAAATAATGTCAGAAAGGCAGCTCCAGGCCTACTATATAGACCTCGATATCAGGGTAAGTAGTTTGTACATTATTTAACAGAAGGCACTGGACCATTTAAGACTTTCAGGAAACTGATGTATCCAAACAACAAAGCCATTATTTCATAGTATGTACCTGGCAGTCATAGAGACATGGCTTCTGGAGTCATAGCAAAGGAGGGAACTAACAGGCCTGATTAAGTATTTGCAGTGGAAGCAATAACTGGGTTCTTTGATATCAAAATACAATTGGGTAAGTGATGGTGATGGTGCTACAAAGATAACTGGGGCTTCAAGCTTTGTTAGATAGGTAGTAGTACATTTAAGAAAAATAGAAGAATCAACAGAACATTACATTTTGGTGAGAGAAGAGGATAATTACACAGATATTTAAACTTTGTCACGTGATGCCATTGACACATTTCCACAGAATCAAACAACACTATTTGTAATTCAGATGGAGGTGAATGTTATTTTCAAATGAATATGCAGCTGTCTCAAATTTCACATGTGTTTACATCATGGACACATCAAACATCATTATGATGTTTATCAACGGCTGTTTTATGTGTCTAATTACCGAACTCCTTCCTCATCCATCATTTGATGGTAAATTCATGGAGGCAAGGAAATGTATCTTCTTCTGAGTCTTTATTGTTTGAAGTAATAATGGGTCTTGAAATCTGTTGATACTACAGCTAAAGCCTATTATACAAGCTCCTCATGGCATCACTGACTTTCTACACTGATATTTGAAGAATACTCCTGTGTGTGCCATGGACTTCTCTGTACTTCTGTGTCCTCAACTGTCTGCCTGGGAAACTCGTCTTTGAGACTGTCACCTCCTCCATGCATGCTTTTTTAGCATAATGCCAGGAAAATTAGAGGTTCTGCTGGACTCAAGTTACTTGAATAATCATCAGAAACTTTTCTTTCAGTCTTTGTTGATGTTACTGTCATAATTTTATTCCACTTTTCTGGTTGGTAAGAAGGATCTAATGTATAGAGAAAAAAAAAAAACTCACTTAAATGATCCCAGAAGATTTAAACATCTAAACTGTGATTACGTAACCATAAAAAAACAAAGGAATCAGATTAGATGTTTGCTTATAACCTTCAGCACACAATTTCTTCCACATTTTCTATTACAGCTTTCTAAATTCTAGATTCTTTTGAGTTTGCCTTGTAATTTTGTTCCTTCTGGTTAATTGATATTTCTTGTTAGTTTTCTTCCATCTAATCAAGGTTTTATTGTGCAAAAGTTAAAATCACATATTTTATTCTAGTACTATTTTCATGTCTAATTGGGTTATTAAGTAAAACGCATTTGAATATCTAAACATAAATGAAATAGATTTTGGTCTAACTTAAGGAAAGATGCCAACTCTACTTAAGACTGTTGGATAAGTGCTCTTCTTACATGTAAAGGAATAGAAAATATGCAAGCAAGCTCTTCTGTCATTTGCCTTAATGAAATTATGTATAAGTTGTTTTTTTTTTTTTTTTTTTTTTTTTGGAGATAGGATCTCACTCTGTCACCTAGGCCGGAAGTTCAGTGGCGCAATCACAGCTTATTGTAGCCTGGACCTCCAGGCTCACGTGATCCACCCACTTCAGCCACCCCAGTAGCTGGGACTACAGGAACATACCACAATGCCCGGCTAATTTTTTTGGAGAGGCGGGGTTTCACCATGTTGCCCAGGCAGGTCTTGAACACCTAAGCTCAAGAGATCACCTTCCTTGTTGTCCCAAAGTGCTGGGATTATAGGCATGAGTCACTGTGCCTGGTCTATAAGCCATTTTAAGAAAAGTGTTTCTGATATGGAGTTATGAAACAAACTTTAAAATTGCAAAATCAGATGAAGCATTTTGTTTTCTTTTTAAGATAGGCTGCCATCGTATCACGGAAGTCTTAAATACTCTCATTTACAAAGCAACTTTTGCACGAATCTTGAAGTTTTCATAAAAAAGATTTTAGTGCTGTAACTGCAAAAGCATCACTCTAAAACTACTTTATATGCTATTGCCAGATAGCTTTTAAAATACTGTTCCACAATTATTTAACAAAGTGAAAGATGAAGAATGACCTAGCTGGGAATTTTATTATAAGTTATCATTCATGTCTTGCTTAGAGCTCAGAGTTTTCTGTAGGGCAATACTGGGATGGAAATGGATACTAGGTGACATTTCATGTCAGGGATAAAGAGGAATATGCACAACTAAAAGTAAGTCAAGGAAAAAATATCAGTTATAAACTTTTCAAAGTCCGGGCTCATAGCTTCTAAGGATTTCATATCATTTCTTGTCAGGATCAGCAGATGTTAATTCTATTAGTAGGTACCCAATAATTAGCATTTGAATTAAATTGCATTTTTATATGTGATGCAGCTGCAATTCTGCATCGAGAATGGGAGGAGTTGGAAAGGCCTATCTCACAATAATGAAACAGGGAAAATGTCTGTTTTCCCGGGGTACCTGACATTTTCATGCTGTCCACTATATCATCTAACTTAGATGAGTCTTCCCGGAATTTACACCTTTAGTTCCTCAAATAACACTCCCTAAGCTCTTGACTATCTGCAAAGAAAGAAGCTGAGTGCACGTGATATTGCTGGTCTTTGATAAGTTTAATTATCAATGTCTTCCTTTTCATCCTACCCTGACACCTATATTTTATCAGGACTATGATGATCTAACTCGTTCCAAAGACAGAAGAAAATCATCTTAGTTATCATTAACAGCATGAAAATAAATAAGGAATAAAATTGTTGAGAAATATTGGTAGATATAATACAGCGAACCCTAAATGAATGGAAAAGAAAGAAAATACATTTCTATCCCATTGTAAAGGAACCCATTGTTTAGCTATAGGTTTTGATTTCTCCAGATTGAGGATTTCTCCACATTGAGGAGAAATATATATATATATATACACACACACACACACACATATATATATAGAGAGAGATACATATATAGATATAGATTTAGACATGTATACACTTACATACACATACTTAACATTGGGTTAGAACACAGCTTGATAATGAATTCAGTTATCTCAGCGTCAACCAAAGAAATGTTCATCTGGCTGGAAGCTGATCAAGTAGGGAGTGGCTGTTCTACCTTTGATAGACATTTCAGTGGCCAGTTGGAAAGGGAGAGAATGGAACTCATCAGTGACATTGTCCTGTAGATGTGGAGAACCAAAAAGATGTTTCCAAACCCTAATGCAGCTGTAGACCTTAAGTCTAAGAGAGTCAGTCATTCCTAAATCTAGGGGTTGCTCAGAGCTTCCTCTTGCCTTTTTTGTCCACTCCCAAATAGAAAGGGAACTAGCAAGGTCAAGAATGAGTTGGAAAAGCCCTGAGCATCAAGGATGAAAACATTAAAAAGAGGGGGGACCATGACATCTACTTTTACTGCAGGTCCCAGGTCAGAGGGTACACAAGAGACTCTGTAGCTTCCTGTGGTCTTGTGAAACTCATTAGGACTGGAGATACCATATAAAAATAGCATTTTCAACTAACAAATAGGCAGCTCTTTCCTGATGTAAAAATCCCATATAGTCTTTGTGAGCCAGTAAGGATTTGAGGATTTGTGAGCCCTTTGAGGATTTGGGGATTTGTGATTTAATGTCATCACAGTTAACTTCAGGGATTGAAAATAATTAGCAAATACTTGAATTAAACTTCTGATTTCCAGACTTCATTTTCCAACTCTCCTACCACACGAAGTCTCTCAGTATTGTGCACACACACTAGGACCTTTCACGGCTCTGCTCTGGACTTGCCTGAAGGCATCCTCCCACTCAAAAAGAAAAAAAAGTATTGGAAAACTCAGACCCAATCTTCCTAAGAGTTCTGATGCCTTCTTCTTGGAATTTTGAGCTTTTCTTTGCTCCTTGCTCTAATGTTCTATAATTCTTCTATTTATACAAATTTCCCCACTACATTGTGAACTCTTCAAATGAAAGGCAGGAATTACATGTAACTATTTTTATGTCTAGTACCTACCACATTTCCTCATATTTAATAATTTAAAAATGAATGAGTAGATATATGAAAGAAATGCAAGGTAATTAGTATTTGAAAAAGATCAAGATGTGTGTGTGTCTTTTACCAACTTTTTTGTAGAGAATAAAATTTTTCCTTTGGCCATTAACATGGAGTATTTTAAAGAACAGTGTGATGGAAAAGTCTTTTACTGAGCATTTGGAAACATATTATCTAGGTCAGACTCTGCCACTGCCTAGCTTTTCTTGTCACTTGACTTTTTTGGGCCTCAGTTCCTCAGCAATACATCGAGGTGTTCTACCATCCCCTGTGACATAAAAACCACTGTCATTTCTTGGTAACTATCCCAGAAAACCTTCTTTAACCCAGAAGAAAGAAAACAACTTAAGCAGCAGTCAAGACAAACTTTCTGAGGATAAACAGCCTCTTTTCTGTATTCATCAAACAGAAAATACAAACCAAAATAAAGCAAAAGGAAACATCCTCAAACTATAAGCAGCCCTACTTTTTAAATGCAATTCACCACCACTAGCAGCAGTGAGGAACATTTTACACCCCTCTCTATGTAAAGTTCAGTCTTTTCAGGAGGATATGCTTGAATGCCATGTGTTATGTTGCCCTGAAGAACAGCAAATGTGAGTGATACCAGTCTAAATTCAAGTGGCCTAATTTAGCTTTGACCCTTAAAATAAGCCAGACTTAAAGCCTATAACCAGGGTTTTACTCTTGATGGGAGGAAAGTCTTGACTAAGTAGTTGTAGGATGTGCAGTTAGATTTTGTGCCAGAATGAACTCAGGGACAAATAAAAAATAATCCTTGATGACAGGTTTAAAACCTTGACCAGGTTGCCCATATTTCCCATGGCCTCAATTGAGATTATGCTCTCTCACTTAATTTTATAAGATGTGGTACTCAGGAATTAATATGAACTAAATGGGAAAATTGATCTCAGCATGAAAAGACTTGCAGAAATACCAACTGTGTACTGTCAATCGTAGACACATAAGTTGAAGGTAGCCCAGGAGGTTTAAACGTAAAAACAATAAATTAAAACTACAACAACAGCATACACTTGTAATTCCAGAAAGCTGATAATACTGACACTTTCTCAAGGATTATTGAATATTCTACAGATATCATAAGAAATTTTCATTTTTATTATGGTTTTTGTGACAAAATTGTATAGTGTTAGAAGCAAATTTTAATTTATTCCTAGTTTTTACTATCTCACATTTTCAGGAAGAGAATAAGCATGTGAGAGTCAGTGTTTCTTCAGGATTTTGTTTTTTCTTTAATTATTTTCCTAACCTGTACAGTGGAAGGAAAGACTTTTGAATTTGTTAAGGTAATTAATTTTTGCCACCTTTGAAGTTACAATTGTTAAATAAAAATCCATTTAATATTAATGCAATTTACACAGTGGCATTGAAATTAACACAATGACTACTTTCCCCTACTGATTTCTGGCAGTTAGATTTCATCTCATAGTTCTTTGTCATAAGCAGAAGGAATAACAATCAGATGTTAACACTCATTGAATGTGTCTGAATTTATTTACAGCAACAGCGACATTCCCATGTAACCAAAAGCATGACTTGTGTGTTTTGATGTCAGATAAATGAATTTTTTTCACAGCGAGTGACTGAAGACATACTGATTCTATATTCTGGGCATGTGAGGGAGAGAAAAAAAAAATAGCATGTGTCTGTCTTTAAAGAGTTCATATGTGATGGTAGAAATACACGTAAAACACCAAAATGTAAGTTTCCAATTACATAGTACAGAATGAAAGAAATCAAATATCTAGTATTTAGCAAAAATGAATGCACTCATATTTATTTGGCTGCATGTTTACCTGCAAGTTTATTGATACTGGCATGTTTGTGAAAATCAGATTAGGACTGCCAGTCCCCCAAGCACCAATTCAATTCAGTTTTTCATTAACATCAGCAACTTTGATGTCCTGAGCTTTGTTCATTTACTAAGATGCTTTAGAGACCTGTCAAAATGACTTATACCCTTTTTATTCTTTGACAGAGTGAAAGACTGAGACTTAACTTAGATCATATAACTGCCCAAATGGAACGGAATTTTCTGGCAGGTCCCTTTAGTGTTTGCTGTGATATTCTCTGCTGGGCTGAGGACCCCAACTGTGATGCAATGTCCTCTGAGTCATACGAGGTGCCATCTCTGTTCTTCCAGTAAATTCTATGCCTTTTGCACACCCCCCAACTGAGGTTTTCACAAAGTAAAAATCACGAATGATGAAAAGTAATAGAATATATGCTTCCCGTCCAATGCCAAAGTTACTTAAAGGTTTGACAACACTGACACAATATTTCATAAATGGAATAAAAAGTTCATTAAATCTTCTTAAAAGATAAAATTCCAATTAAAATATGCTTCTATTATGAAGTGTTCATTTTGCTACACTCCCAGGGAAGGGATAATTCTTTCCGTCTCTTCAGAGTTTAGAAGTAACTTCATGGGAAATTTGAGTCACTAATGTGATACAATCACCATCGTTACACAGTTACTGCAGTTACCACTAACTGTAGAGTCTACAGGGCCTTAAAGGGGGCCTCAATATCATCTCTTAATGCTTGTGCTCTCTCTCACTGCTCAGGCCAAAAGGGCTTCCTGGCTGCTCCAAACTTTTACTCAAGATATTCCCTTTACCTAGGACACTCTTCCCCCAAATATTCACAAGAATCTTTCTTCACTTCCTTAGGTCTATACAGGTGTCATTTCCAACGCAATGCCCTTGCTCACTACTCCATTGAAAACTGCACCCTTTTTATTGGCATCTTCCCTTTTGCTTTACTGTCACTGTCTACTACTCAGCAATGGAAAGGAACAAAATCTTGGCACACACAACAACGTGGATGGAACTTAAGAGCGTTATATTGGACAATAAAAAATAAGCCAATCTCAAAAAATTATATACTTCATGATTCCATTTATATACCATTCCTAACATGACAAAATTATAGAAATGGAAAACAGAGGTTGCCAGAAATTAGGTAAGTAGACAGAGGGTGTGACTATAAAGGGGAAGCAGAAGAGATTCTCTTTGTGGTGACAGAGCAGTTCTCTATCTCAATTGCGATGGTAGAGGTGGTTACGTGTAACAAAAAATGTCATAGAATCACACACAAAGGCATGTCAAAAAATGAGCATATGCAAAAACAGGTTTAAGACCTGTAATCATATTAATTATATTATACTAGTCAATTGTCTGGTTTTGATAATGCACTATTTTTATGCAAGATGTCACCACTGGGGGGATTTTGCTGATGGGTAAGAAATACAAAGGTCTCTATACTCATTTGCAAATTTGTGTGAGTCTGTCCTTAAAAGTAAGTAGAAGTGAAATAAAATGTAAAATAAATTTCTCCTTAACACTTACCACCATGTAACATGCTATGTAATTTCCTTATTTATTTTCTTTCACCTTTATCTCTCCCCACTGTTATGCATTATAATTTGTTTTGTTCTGTGCTATATCCATGGCATGTAGTGCAGGAGAAAGCTTACATAGTAAGCTTTCCATGGATAGCTATTGAATGAATTTATGATTAATTACCCTAGTATTTTACATATAAATACCATCTTAACATTATGGCTAATATCATGAGCCTCTGATTCTGATCCCAGCTCTGCTATCATCCAGCAGATCTTTAGCAAATTACCTGAACTTTTTTTTTTTTTTGAGACAGAGTCTTGCTCTGTCGCCCAGGCTGGCAGGCTAGAGTGCAGTGACGCTATCTCTGCTCACTGCAAGCTCCGCCTCCCGGGTTCACGCCATTCTCCTACCTCAGCCTCCGAGTAGCTGATACTACAGGCGCCCGCCACCGCGCCCGGCTAATTTTTTATATTTTTAGTAGAGACGGGGTTTCACCGTGTTAGCCAGGATGGTCTTGATCTCCCGACCTCGTGATCGGCCCGCCTCAGCCTCCCAAAGTGCTGGGATTACAGGCGTGAGCCACCGCACCCAGCAATTACCTGAACTTTCTATGCAATTCCCTCATCCATAAAACTAATAATGCTTAAAAGGTTACATTTAAAAAATCTCTCCCTTTCTCTGTCTCTCTGTCTCACACACATACACGTAAACACACACACACACACACACCCCAACACACACAAACACAAAGCTAGAGGAAGTGCTGTTTGAAAATTCTTGGAAAGAAGTGCAGTAATATGCCTCAATATCCTCTGCAAAATTAATATCACTTGATACAGTGATTTATCAGAAATGTGGCCACAGTTTTAAGGGCAAGGATGATCATCACAACATTGTTTATAATAGTGAGAAATTTTAAATTAACCTAACTGTCCAATAACAGGAAACAGGATACATTTTGGTATATGGGATATGACCCCATAATTTGGAACATTTTTCGGAAAATAAATACCATAATTCATTTTATAAATGAATGACTAATAAGTACAGGTATAATCCATAATAACCTGATTATAGGTTTTAAATTTCTCTTCTATATTAGCATCATAACTATTAACAACTTTCATTATTTAGAAAATTTCCCTTTTCATAGTACCTTTTACAAGATGACTGTATTTTACATTACATCAATAAACATGAAAATACTTCTGCTTAGAAATTATAAGGGAGAGTAAATGAACATCTATGCCATTAATTGTTCTCATGGCATAATTCAATCTGCAAACAAAGAAAATGTAAATTATTAATAAAATGTTCTCCCTCAGAATGTGTTATTATACAGGCATACATATTAAATGAAATTCAATTGCCAAAAGTGCTCTTCAATTCTTTATATAGAGAAAAGTAATGACAACAAAGTGATATCTTCAGATTGAAAATTGCTAATGCTTTTGTATTTGAAATATTATGGATAGAATTTTTTTTTTATCCAGAAAGAAAAAAATGATGAAAATCATTGTCTGACAGTATTCATAACTTTAAGTGCAAAATTATAGGTGCAAAACTAGTTTAAGTTAGAAAATTATGCACAAATAACTTCGATTATTTGTTTCTTTATGAAGATCAAAATTCACACAAATACTACTAGCTTTTCATCAGCCTATAAGGTATCTCTTATTTTGAAACAAGTCTCTTGAAAAGGAATTAGGAAGATGCGGAAAATGCATATTTTCTCCCTGGATAGACAAGCTTCCCCCACTTATTCAATTATTAAAGAAACAAACAAATGACTATAATGTGCACATACACTGTACTTGGTGCTGGGTTTGCCACACAGATTAAGTTCCAGTTTTAGCCTTAAATGATTCCAAGAGAAAAAGGGAAGAAAAATGTGTATAAATTTTAATTAAACATAATGAAGTTTAAGTAGAATTAAGCATCATAATGCAATACTTCATTCTATTTCAGGTACGGTAGATTATATTTTATGTCTTAACACAAATTTGCTCTTAAAAATAAAGTATAATTTTTTTGACCATATGCCTTGGTTATTTTCTGGCCAAGGGCTTTTAAAACTGTGTTGATCGCATGGCTAATTATATTCTCTATTTCTTCTTTCCTCAGAAACAGTAGGGTCCTTTCTAGTTAGAGACCCCCACACTACTCATTTTCTCTGAGCTGGTTAATTTACTAACACACAAGCTTTAACTGTTTTCCTTTTTAAAATAGGTAGCATAAAAACAATTGAAAATTAATTAGTATAAACCCCGACTAGGAATCATAACATTGCTGCCTTGGTATAATCAGAAAATATTAGAAAATATTACTTCTGAATTTCTTCTCTCTGTGTATATCCAGTTTTTTTTTTCTTTTTTAACTTAAAGTTTTCTGTTTCTACTAAGAATTATTACTGTTATGGTTCTCTGAAAAGTTATTTCATATTTGATACTTTTTAAAATAGATACGATTACACGAAACAAAGTCTACTGCTTTTGATTGAAATTTGTAGCAAGAAAAATCAAGGTACATATAAGCTGCAACATTTCAAACTTGACATATTATTTGGAAAGTCACATCCCTTTTTTCCTGTGTTTATGGTATGATGTATTTCAGAGGCAAAACTGTTATCCTTCTTGAATTAACGGCAAATAGTGAAATTGAACTATTTCAACATAACTCACCCATGGTAGATTTCCTTGCACAATGCCTATGATGGACAATTATCTACCCACCTTTTGAATATCTTTAGAGAAAACAGACTCACTGACTTCAACACTAGGCCTTGTATTAGTGAAAAAACAAGTGTTGAGAGAGGCCTTCATTATGTGGAGCCAAAATCTGCCTTCCTGGCGCCATTTCATATCAAGGGCCCTAGTTTTATGCTTAGAAATACATCAATTTCTCTTCTTTGTGACAGCCCTCCAATACTGAAGATATCTATTAAACTTCCTATATTTTGTGGAAAAGGAAAACTCTGGAGATGAAGATTTAGCTTCATCTCCAAGCTAAATCTTGGAGAATTATGACTGTCTCCTATACAGCCTCTAATTGGTTAGAGTATCCCAGGTGTTTTCCAATCAGCCCTTAGAACACTGACACATCCACCTCCTGTATCCACTGAGCAGCACTGAGTAACAGAAATGTCACCCAAACCCAGCATATGTAAGCTTATTTTTAGTTGCTATGTTCATAGAAAATAAAGAGTAACTGGTTAAATCAATTTACTAATATATTTTATTTAACCTAGTGTATCCCAAATATTATTTAAACATATGATGAACATGATAGATAATATTATATGATTTTCTGTTTTCTATTAAGTCTTCAAAATCTGGGAAGTACAATTTTTACCGCAGTTTGGAGTAGCCACATTTCAAGCTCTCAATAGACACATATGGCTGGTGACTACAGTATTGGCACATGGTTCCGGGTAGTTTCATTTTATCAACTAACCTAAAAATGTATCAGTGTTTTTAAAGTTAATGTGACAGCCTGAATTTATACTGAGCTGTGGCCAATAACGTCACTTAAGTTAGTGTATCCATTACTGTCCTTCGTGCTCCATTTTGGGAGCCAGATTTTTATAAAATGCGTGCTTAAATTCACTCGAAACACTGTTAAGTTTAATCATTTGAACTCCAGTCAGCATTGCCACCCCTAGGTTATCTGTAATCTTGATTATATAGATTATCTCTAAACCAACCCTCTATTCTACCTTGCTCATTCAAAACTGTTACAAGTATACTTTTATTTATTTATTTTAAACTCTTCAAAGTGTATAGAACAAGAAACAGACATGAAAATATTAATAATACATAATAGTACAGGTTTCTGATCTATTCATGGAGGCCTTCACATATAATATCAATTAATCACAATTCTCTGGATATGGTTATTCAGCCAGCTTCAAAGCCATCTAATCTCACGAGATCTAACTGGTATTCAGAACTCTACGGTGATTGCCTGATGCATTTTCCAAACTTTCATGCCGTTCACTTCCTTTGTTTCAGGATCCGTGTCAAGGGAGACAGCCATCAGTCATTCTCATCTCTTGAATTTTATGGCCTCATGTGCTTCCTTCCTACCTGTAATCACAGCTGTGACTGTGTGACAAACACTAGAGTGCTAGTGATGGTTTATGTGTTTCAAGGCTACAGTTTTGCACACTCTACCTGGCTCCCTTGAATTACTGAGACTGAGGGTAGCCTTAAGCCTTCCCATGAGGACATGGAAGGGGTCCTGCGGACACGTACACATGGAAAAAACGGAGGTTCTCAGTCAACAACCGGCATCAACTTGCCAGCCACATGAATGAGTCACTTTGACAGTATAGCTCCCAGCTGAGTCAAGCCTTCAGAGGACTGCAGCCTCCACATCTGGCCTCAATCACATAAGGCCTCAAGTGGGAAAGGTACACCCACGCCCTTCTAGAATCCCTGATCTGCAGAGTCTATGATCACAATAAATGACTGCTTGATGACCTGAAGTTTGGCAGATGTGCATCATTATTAGGTGACCAGAATAAGATCTTTTTACTTAGTATCATAATATTTTCCTAATATACTACTGGCCAAAGTCTGTTTTTTGGTTCTAGACCATACATAGATCCATGAGAATAAACAAACAAAACAAAACAAAACAGTGATGTGTCTCAAATAACCTCAGGGTGCAATAAATATGTTTTCTTCCATATGATAAATTATAATACACTAACTTATTAAAATCTCTCTAAATCCTTATAATAGAGAAAACTGCTTAACACATTCAGCCTAATATTTGCCAAATGTATAGGAACTCACTCTACTTTTTCTCCATGCTAAGCCCATTTCTACTTTGTGGCCTCCCCATGTGCAAGGGGATTCTTTGCCAGTCAACACACCATCAGGAAACGGGTTATTTTATTGTTGTAGATACTTATCTCATGATAGTAAAAGTAAGTAACAGGCACATGCAGGAACCCATTGAACTAAAGAAGAGTCCATTATGTTAATACAATTACATATATAGGTACCTATTCTAAAAACATGTTTCAAATCTACCTGTATGTTGTAAATGTATATGAAGCTAAAGAAGTAGGTTGGAATCTGTACCTTGCAGTTTAAAATGAGAACATGATATTATTTCTGTAGAAACAAACTACCTGTGATAGATACAAATGATGACTCCATTATGTTTTACAATTAAGGACTGTCTTGTGTAGTAACAATTTTAAAATATGTCTCACTAAATAACTCCTATGAGGAGAAACTTACTTTTACTGCATCACTTGCCAATTCTACTCATCTATTATTCCTAGTGTAATTTTACCACAGTAATGAAGGCAATCATTTGATATTGAAGGTGTTTGTTTTATTTTTTTAAAAAATAGGCTTGCTTTCTCAATGACTTGATCTTAGATATTTGCACTTAGAGAGTGAATATGAACCACAGAGCTTTCAGTGGTAAGAAGGAATCAGAATCTGCTAACATATCACAGATTCTCCTATTCATAAATTATTTTGTTGTTTATTTTTGTTCATTTACCTTAGAAAAACCGTTAGTGCCCTATAAAATAGTACCATAAACAAAAAAAGAAACTTAAATTCTTTCTCTTTACTGGGGAAGCATACATTTACATTGCTTGCTAGTGGGTAGTTTAGCAATATGCATCAAGAACATTAAATAATGTAGAAAATATATAATCCAATTTCAGTCTCATTAATTTAACTGAGAATAAGCAAAGATAGATATTTATTAGTGTTCATTGCAGGATTTTTTTTTGTGATAATGACAGCATGCTAATCTGTCAACTATAAGTATTAAAGAAATGGAGTTGAATAAATTATGATATAACCACATGAAAAGATTGTAGAGCCATTAAAAATAATGTTTTTTTGAAAAATATTTAAGACAAGGAACAAGTTCATAGCGTAATGTTCATGATAGTAAACTGTGTTATACGATTTTTACAATCTTGTCTATAAGTAGAAAAAATATACATACTAATGACAATAAATAAGACTTAGATGAGATAAACCAGTACATTAACAGTGGTTTTCTCTAAAAAACAGAGGTGGATAGAGGCGTTATATTTATTTTCTTTATTTTGTATTTTCAGATTCTCTATAATAGAGTCATATTATTTCAAAATAAAAAGATGCTATTTAAAAGTGTGATGTTTAATTAGTGATAAATTGATAAATACATTAGTAACTTTCACCAAAAAATGTTGTAAATACTGGCTTCCAAAAATATTTCTTGTGTTTACTTCTTTCCTTCCCTTTTGTCACCTCCTAGGGACTTTTGAATTTTTGCCTTAACCCAAAAGAAATATTCCAAAATTGATACTAACTTATTTGTAATCCCTTATTATCTCTGTGTGGTAAGGAGAAGGTTAAATAGGAAGGTGGTTCAGCAGCAGCAGCTACAAAAAAGGAAAGGTGAGTATCCTATGGGCACTAGAAGGCAGGAGGATTTCAGGATGAACTCAGAGTCCTACATGTTTGAACACAGTAACTTTCCCAGACTGTGCTTTCTTGGAGTTTGTATTTTTTGAAATATTAGTGAACCCCAAATGTATGAATCTTAACAGCCTAGACAGTCCTCTAACCAGATTATATACTCCCACAGACTTCTTGAATATGTATCTGTAATTGTAAAGCACTGAAGTATTAAGGTCCAGAATTTAATTAGATAATTCACCAGAGAAGAGTTACTTCTTAAAGCAGTAGTGCATGCAGGATGCATTTTACAGGATTACTTCTCAGTTAAAATAGACACTTATCAGAAAAATAATTTTGTACACAGAGCTATAAAATAGTAGAGACCTAAACTGAAATGAATGCATCTAACTGTGGAGAATAACAATGCTGATTTCTTTTGCAGAGCATTGAATTTAGAGGACAGATACTAACACAGCAGATGTAGCCCAGGTAACAATTGATTTGTTCCCTCTATTAGACACGATTTAAAGGATTCATTCAACTACTACTCTTGCATTCGGAAAAAGCTAATTCTTATGCAGAGTTATATCCCATTATGCATAGAGAGCAGTTCTAATTCTGCTGAATCAACAGTAAATTTAATTAAAGTTTCTGATTACAAACATAAGATGTATTAAGAGGCTGGCAGTGTAAAATGGTTAACTAGTCTACTTGACGTGGTGTATTTTAAACCCAAACAAAAAAACTATAAAACTATAAATTTGTTTAAAAAGGTTAAAAAATTAATGATTTCTCCTTACTTCATGTTTGTCCTTAAAAAAAAATGTGGTAAAGGACTCTTGACTTTTTAAGAACGGCTTAAAAATGCAATTGTTAAATAATTCCAATGGACCAATAATTCCAAATATATAGGGATAATATATAACATTAAATAGATTTATTGATTAAATTAAAACTATTTAGATACATGACTCAGAATACTGAAAAATAATTTAGTCTGATATGGTGAATATCAAAATACTAGATGACAAATATTAACCACAAATATTCTGATCCTCAAGGTTTTAGCATATCATGATTTGTCATATTTTGGAATGCTTTCATCTTCCTTAAAAGCATATTTTTAATTTTATGGCATTAAAAGGCATTCCAGAATGATTATTTCATTGACTATTTTGAGAAACAGTTGTAAAGATGCAAATACAAAAATAACATGTCTAACCATTACATCTGCAGAAGTATATTAAGTACTGAATATTGAAAATCATATATTGTTTGATTAATAAACAATAAAATATTGTAATATGTTTCACTTGCTTTCCAATTAATTAGGAATTAGTTGATACGATTTTAAATAAATAGGAAAATAATTCTATCAGAGTACACAGTTAATCTGTAAAGATAGATAAAAACTTTTTGAAAATGACAAAGTAATCGAAAAGCTAGGGACTTTGGAGCTAGAAAAAAACAATTCAGTCCCAGCTCTGCAACTGTGAACTGGGGCCCTTGAGGAAGTTAGTTAACATCTCTAAGTCTTTCTCCTCTGTAACATATCATGTAAATAGCCAAGAAGCGGGACTTCGGGAAGTTTACATTGATAAACACACTTCCATGGCAGATGCACTATCTAAGTACCCAAAAAATGTTTGTGCTCTCTTAAATAATCTTTTTTTGAAATAGGTATCAAAGAAGAAGTAGAGTAATAGATGGAAAAGAGAGAGTGATCAGACAAATAATCTATATAATAATACATTGTTCATGTGCATCTGTATTACAATCTAATCAACAAGAGGGTGGATAAATTGTGGTATGCGTAATGGAATGGTATATCATAGTGGGAATGCACAATCTGTTATACAACACTTGAAAACTATGGATATATTTTACAAACTAATTTTTGAGTAAAGTAAGAGATACACAAAACAGTACATAGTGTTTGACTTTACCTAAAGTGCAAAAATGGGTAGAATTAATCTTTACAAATGTAGACAGTGTTCTCCCTTCTGTTACGTAGTAACAGGGAGAACAGCGATGTTGTGCTGCTTTATCTGGGTGATGGCACCATAGAGGTGCTTAGTTTATAGAAATTCATCAGGCTATCTTCATAGTATATGTAATCTCCTGTAGGTATGTTATATTTCAATACAAATTTTAACAGGGATAATTTGAATTTAAGCACATATTTTGTTCCAAATTCCATGCACACCCCACTATGCCACCTATAATGAAAACAGATCAGACATTAACCTTGAAGGGTAAATTGGTAACTAGAGCAACATCCAAGGTCAGAAAGGAACAGTTGGACATTAAATTCCGGAAGAAATCATTGTAAAAAACGAAAGAAAAAAAGGGTAGATCATCTTTCTTAAATGATATTTTCTATGAATCTTTGTCCTGCATATGATGAGATTCTGGCTGCTTAGCTCTCTTCTTAGGTAGAGCTCTTGCAGTTTAAAGAATCAGGTCCCTAAACACTGGTTTTCAGTCTTGAATGCATCAGAATCACTTAGGCTTGTCAAACCACAGATTGCTGGGCAAACTCCTACAGTTTCTGTTTCAATGAGACAAGATAATTTGGATTTTTAATAACTTCCCAGGCTATGCTGATACTGCTATGCTGAGCATATACATTGAAACCCATTGTTTCAGGAAAAAAAAATAATAACTTTCAATCCTGAATCACATTAGGTAACTTAGTCTCTGCATTTTCAAATAAAGGAAGAATTACATTAACTACTGCTGTGTGTTATGAATGAAAGATGCAAGGATTAAGCATGTACAAGTAAAGACTTTGGCAGAAAATATGTGCAGTTTAAATAATTAGCTGGTTTTATTTTGATTTCTAGTGTTTCCCTTTTCTGAAATCTGGAAAGTTTTCAATAGGTGGAAGAGACCAGTTCACTTAAAATTAATGGTCTTCAACCCTAGCTGCACATTATCTCCTGGGGAGTTTGTAAAACTCCAAAGCTGGGACTATACCTCAGGCCAATTAAATCAGAGTTTCTGCAGGGGAGGGCCTCAGCATTAATAATTTGTAAAACTCTCCAGATGATTTTAATGGTACAGCCAAGAGTGAGAATGACTGTTTCATTTAATTTTTTTTTTTTTTTTTTTTTTGAGACAGAGTCTTGCTCTGTCACTCAGGCTGGAGTGCAGTAACTGATCTCAGTTCACTAAAAACTTCACCTCCTGGGTTCAAGCGATTCTCCTGCCTCAGCCTCTTGAGTAGTTGGGACCACAGGTGCATGCCACCACACCCAGCTAATTTTTTTGTATTTTTAGTAGGGATGGGGTTTCACCATGTTGGCCAGGCTGGTCTCAAACACCTGACCTCAGGTGATCTACCCGCCTAAGCCTCCCAGTGTGCTGGGATTACAGGCGTGAGCCACCACACCCAGACTACTACTTTAGATCCACAAAAAACAACTTCTCCAGTAACACACAGAGCTCACAGAAGTCAGTTGTTGATTGAAAAAAAAAAAAATTGTCTAAATTTGTCCTAAACTAAATAATTGACATTTATTTGACTTGAGTTGAGAACATCGCTAGGAAGGTAAAAACTAAACTAGCTTTCTCAATCTACCCTGATCCTACAAGAAAAATAGTGCTAGATCTTTTCATAGTTGCTCTCTCACCTAATCACAGAAGCCTCGAAGCAGGTTGGTTATCATATGTTTTTCTCTTTACACAAGGCAATGATTCAAGATAGTGAGTTTGAGAAGTGCTCATATTTTCTTCTTCTTCATTATAGCTAAGGGAAAACAGGGCTGAGGATATGTGTGATGCCCATGATTCAGGCAACATCTCTGTTAATTGTGTTATGTGGCTTCCTGATAATTCATCAAAAATGTTCTTTTGAAGTCGACCCACATTACTGGCTATGATTATATTTATTCATACAGAATATTTTTTCCATTATTTGATCTTTTAGGAAGACTGGTTTTAATCATTTGGCACCATAAACAATTGAAAATAAAATGGAAAATCTATGATAAAAACATACAAAAGTAGAAAAATAATACAATTATATATTAATCATATTGATGGAGTTTAGTAAGCCTAGAGAAAAAGGAAACATAGCAAAGAAAAAATAAATTTTATCCCCAAATTCAAATTTTAATTAAAAAAAAATGTAAAGCCTCAGCAGGGCACGGTGGCTCATGCCTGTAATCCTAGCACTTTGGGAGGCTGAGGAGGGTGGATGGACAACCTGACGTCAGGAGTTTGAGACCAGCCTGGCCAACATGGCAAAAAGCCATCTCAACTAAAAATACAAAAATTAGCTGGGTGTGGTGGCAGATGCCTGTAATTCCAGCTATTCGGGAGGCTAAGGCAGGAGAATCGCTTGAACCTGGGGGGCGGCAGGGGTTGCAGTGAACTGAGATCATGCCACTTCACTCCAGCCTGGACGACATAGTGAGATTCCATCTCAAAAAACAAAACAAAACAAAGCAAATACTGAAAACCTCAATTGGTGATATATTTAAAGAAAGAAAAATAAAATGTAAAATGAATAAATGAATTCAACAAGTGAATGTTTTTTAACAAAATATCAAGACTACAAAAGATAAAATAGTGTATAAATACAATATTCCCAACAAAACTAATAAAACTGAGAACATATACTGAAAAGTTAGCTTAAATGGATTAAAACACATATTAAAAGAAATATCTATACCTCTATATACCAACAATATATGTATATATTTATATTTATACAATTATAAGAATATGAATGCATACTGATAAATGAAATTTTATTTATGAATACACAAGTATACACAAGGTGCTATAGACAAGGAACCGTGCCTGAGGAGTCTCTGTGGGACCCTCACTTGATGTGCCTGATGAACTGCTAGACCGTAATGGATGAAAATATGAGGGGCCTTGGAGGGAGTGAGAGCATTTTGCACGTAGGAGGGAAAGCAAACAGTTGGGCACTATGTTGGCCAGCCTTCATGATGGTTCCCAAAGATCCCCAGCCCCTACCAGTCTTCTCCAACAATGAAACAGAGCTGAATTGTGTGACCAAGAGGTCCTGTGAAAATGACAGGTGACGTTCAAGGACAGGCCGCCCTAGGCACTGATCCTCTGAATTACCCACGCTGGGGAAGTCCAGGCATTACATTAAGAGGACACTTCCACAGCCCCATAAAGAAGCCAATGTGGAGAAACTGGAGGCTTCATGTCAATAGCCAGCACCAATTTGCCATACATGGGTGTGATCCCATCTGGATGTGTGTGCCCCGGCCTCAGGCAAGCTATCATGTTACCATAGCCTCAGCTGAAACCTGGGCTCAACCTCATGAGAGATCTTGAGCCAGAATCACTCAGCCAAGATGATTCCAAACTCCGGATCCACAGGAACTGTGACAGACAGTAAATTCCTTCTTAAAAGTCACTAGTTTGGGGCAATTTATTAAGAAGCAATATACAATTAATACTGATTTTGTGATGTGTGTGTGTTTGATTAGTAGGTAGGCTATATATAATCTAACCATTTAACAATTAGTTTTTTTTAAAAAAATCCAGACGTGTGTTAATGAAAATGGAAACATAATAGGTCATACACTGCCTACCAGCTTTTCAATATCTAAAAACAAAAAAAGCAGAAAGAATTTTTTCGGTATATAGCATGAGACTTAAAGTATCTTGACTCTACCTCACACAATATACAAAAATAAACTCAAAATGGATCAACAAACTAAAGAAAAGAACTGAAACTATAAAACTTTTTTTGACTTTGGCAATGGATTTTAGATATGATACAAAAATCGTATGCAATATAGAAAAGATAAGATCAGAATTCACCAAAATTTTGAAAAACTGTGAATCAAAGGATATCATCAAGAAAGTGAAAAGAAAACTCACTGAGTGGGAGGAAATATTTCCAAAATATATATCTGATACAAATCTACCTTTTAGAATATATGAAAAACTCTTCTTTTTTGTTTTGTTTTTGAGACGGAGTCTCGCTCTGTTGCCCAGGCTGGAGTGCAATGGTGCTGTCTCGACTCACTGCAACCTCTGCCTCTTGGGTTCAAGCGATTCTCCTGCCTCAGTCTCCTGAATAGCTGGGACAACAGGTGCCCGCCACCACGCCCGGCTAATTTTTGTATTTTTAGTAGAGGCAGGGTTTCGCCATGTTGGCCAGGCTGGTCTGGAATTCCTGACCGTGTGATTCACCCACTCGGCATCCCAAAGTGCTGGGATTACAGGTGCAAGCCACCATGCCTGGTCAAAGAACTCTTAAAATCAACAAGTGACATAAATTAAAATGCTTTTACAGTATAAACTGTATATAATAGAATGTTCTATAATTTTAGCTGAATTTGATTTACAGGTTTTTTTTTTTTTCTTTCTTTCTTTCTTTCTGAATTGTCAAGCAATTGGCTAGCGAGTCTGAATTGACTGCTATCCCTCAAAGATTTAAAGCTGCCTCCTTAAGGTTTTATGTTTTCTGCCCACCTGGAATGTTTTTCGATTCATTTTTACCTGTCTGCTCTTTAAAGTCTAGCATATGGTTCTTCTCTAACATGATTACCCTGAGTAAAAGTTTTCCTTTATTCTTTGATATGACTATATGTATGATACATAACATGATGTTGTATGTTGTGGATATAAATGTTTGTGTCATATCACCTCTTCCTGGTTATAAATTTCTTGAAGGAGATAATTCAATTTATGTGAACACACCTATGAATACGCCCTGTATAATGTAAAGTCCAGCAATTGCACCTGGGACGTAATAAACAAATAAAATGAACAAATGAAATGATATAAAATAGTGAAATAAAGTTTCTAAAATTGATTTAAATGCTAGTATTCTTTCGCTTCCAGTTACTTTGTCATGAAGTATCTTTATTTTTCCTTGATAAGAAAAAAAGACCAGAAGAATATGAAGATTGGTCCATAAGTATGTTTATATTATTAATTATATTTTTATAAGCTTGTGCTCTATTTTGTCCAAATACTCAAAGTTAACCTGGTTTTATGCTCCTTATTCCACATTTTAAAAAC
Organism: Chlorocebus sabaeus; assembly: GCF_047675955.1. Classification (NCBI taxonomy): domain Eukaryota; kingdom Metazoa; phylum Chordata; class Mammalia; order Primates; family Cercopithecidae; genus Chlorocebus; species Chlorocebus sabaeus. The sequence goes on from NC_132913.1 coordinate 16,076,868, forward strand.
ATAAACCTAAATTACAAAAAGTTACTATTTAAAAATAAGGTGAAAAAGCAATTTTTATTAGTGATGTTATCAGGGATGATCTGGCATAACCTAATACAATTTTACTTTTCATAGACAGTTAATCAACTTCCTTTAAAGCAAATAGTAAAAATTGTTCTTCTAGATAGAAATCGACCGAATTGCACAAGAATACAAAAGTTCTCAAACTAATTTCACTAGTTTATTTAATACTTGATCATTTTTTACTACTTTTAACTATTTTCATTCACTAATCTTTAAAAACTGTATCAGATTTGCATAAAACTATAAATGTGGAAATGCATACTTAAATCTTTTTACCTCTTTCCAGTAACTTGTTTGGGGCAAAAGATTTCAATGATCTTGCATAATCCATACACTAAATAAAATACATTGAAACTGAATTTAAAAAGAAAACAAAAAAATACTTTTGCCGTCAGGCATGGTGGCTCACACGCTTGCAAGGCCGAAATGGGTGGGTCACCTGAGGTCAGGAGTTCAAGACCAGCCTGACCAACATGGTGAAACTTCACCTCTACTGAAAATACAAAATTAACTGGGCGTGGTGGTGCATGCCTGTAATCCCAGCTACTCAGGAGGCTGAGGCAGGAGAATTGCTTGAACCTGGGAGGTGGAGGTTGCAATGAGCCGAGATCATGCATTGTACTACAGCCTGGGCAAGAAGAGTGAAACTCTGTCCCCCCCATGACCAAAACAAACAAACAAACAAACAACAACAACAAAAAAACCTTTTGCCTATTTTAGGATGTTTTTAAAATTACAGCTTTTTTAAGTTAAAATCTTTTATTTTGACATAATTATTTTCACATGGCATTGTAATAAATAATACTGAGAGATCACATGTATTTTTCACCCAGTTTGCCCCACTGATACTATCTTATAAAACTACAAGAAATCCTGGTCAAGAAAACAACCAGGTCAAGAAAACAACCAGGATACTAACATTTATATAATCAAGATACAGAACATTTCTATCTCCACAAAGATCCCTCTTGTTGTCCCACAAAATTAAAAAAGCTGCTCCCTTTTCCCTCCTTTTCTCCTGGAAACTACTAATCTCTTCTTCATTTCTTTAATTTTGTCACTTTGAGAATGTTAGATAGATGAAATCATACAAACAATCATATTTGGGACAGTTTTTTTTTCCTTCACTTGGCATAACTCCGAAGATTTATCCACATTGCTGTCTATATTGAAAGTTTGTTCCTCTGTATTGCTGAATATTTATTCCATGGGATGAATGGACCACAGTTCATCTCGCCATTCACCCTTTGAAGAACATCTGGGCTGTCTCAGTTTTTGGCTATTATAAATAAGGCTGCTGCAAATATTTGCAGACAGGTTTTTGTGTGAACATTATTTTTTATTTACCTGGGATAAATGCCTTGGAGCAACTGTCTAGTGAAATTTAATTGCTAGGTCGGATAGTAGTATATACTTAGTTTTTAAAGAAACTTTCAAAATATCTTCTAAAGCAGCAGCACCACTATACATTCCAACAGCAATGTATGAATGATCCAGTTTCTCTGCATGTTTGCCATCATTTGGTGCTGTCACTTTAAAAACAAAAATTAACCATTCTGATAGATTTGTAGTGATACTCTATTGTAGTTTCAATTTGCATTTACCTATTGGCTACTAATGTTAAAATATTTTCATGTACTTATTTACCATCTGTAAATCTTCAGTGAAATGTCTCTTCATGTCTGGTCCCACTTTCTGATTGAATAGTTGTGTTTTTGTTATAGTTGTTATTTTTAACTGTTTAGTTTGAAGAATTCTTTATATATGAATGTTGGTCCTTTGTCAAATATGTGAATTTCAAATATTTTCTTCTAGACTGTAATTTGTATTTTTAGCCTGAAAACAGGGTCTATTATGGAGCAACAGTGTATCCTGCTATGGACTGTGCTTTTGGTATACAGTTTAAGAAATCTTTCCCTAGCCTTAAATCCCAAAGATTTTTTTCTAAAAGTTGTATAGATTTATGCTTTACATTTAAAAGCATGATCCATTCTGAGTTTGTATAAGGTGTGTGGCTTAAGCCAATATGATGCTTTTGTTTCTTGTGGGTTTTTGGTTTTATTTTTTGCCTACGGATATCTGATCGTTCTGGCACTAGTTGTTGAAAAGACTGTCCTCCATTAAATTGCTTGTGCACGTTTGCCAAGAATCTATTAGGCATAGTTTTGAAGGCCTATTTCTGGGTTCTCTCTTCTCTTTCATTGATCTATGTGTTTGTCCTACTGCCAGTCCCAGTCTGCATTACAATAGCTCCCGAAACCTACTTTTTCTAAAGTTCATGATCAGTTTAATACAGCAGACTTTTCAAGCTTAAATTATTTAGATAATGTTATGTTAGAAATTTTTAGTATAACATTTTAGTTTATAAAAGTCAAATATTTTTCTTACTATAACATATGATTTACAAAATCCCAATGAATAAAGGTAACTCAAAGCAAAAGATAAGAAAATAGGCCAACATCTACACTAGGAAAAGAGGCCTTTGACTAAAATCCCTCTGTCTTTTACAGCATAAATTACTTGTCAAAAAATATAACCTAAAAAATATAGCACATGTATATTCCAAAAGACTAAAGCCATCAAATAGCAGAAATTCCATGTGTTCAAAAAGCTTTCAAAGCATTATATGAGGCTTCATGCCTTAAGTCCATAAATTTTTATTGTTCATCTTAAAGCTTGTAAACTTCCTTGAATGATTTCCAATCATTTATTCTTTACAGATACTAATCTGCTGAATTGGCTTTCCAACATTTACTTTGCTTTTTAACTGTGCAAATGATACCTAAGTACAAAACACTCAACAATCATACATATTGCTCTAATTGTGCTTCAGGGCTCACATGGAATAAGGAAACACTAATTTCAATTAGAACATTTTATTTGTTCAGAATTAATTTCTTGGCTTGCCCCATTTGCAAAATTTTCTACAACCCCAAGCTGACATTCAAATACCACTAAAGAATCCCTAGACCATGATCTGAGTCAATGTTTTCAGCAGGTGCCTTGCCAATATACACATCTGAAGCTCAAGGCATAGCCACTAGAAAAGTCTCTACTCTGTACACACATGAAACACTCAAGCATATGGTAAGGCTTATCTTGAAACTTTCACAAGCCCACATTTGTTGGATTTGCTAAACTCTACCACATTATCGTCTGCCAAGAGATGGACTTGGATCACCACAGGCACTTGGCAAATTGTCCCAATTATTTGCTATATAGATATGAAAGATCTTTGGACATTACCTTCAAACACCTTTTATGCAAAGTAGTCATTACTGTCCTCCTGTAGTTACTAGATATGCCAGATTTTGCGTAGGTGAGTTATAGCTGAGTAAAATTATGAATTGTCACCCCAATGCATCACAAAGAAAAGTATTCTCAAAGAAGATCACTCCTTTACCTGTTTGACATCATATGCCAGAAGGACATATTTTAAATCTGGTGAAACTGAATGTCTTGATGCTTTGAAGGTTACCTAGCAAAAGAAAATAAAAAGTTATATTTAAAAGCTTTTTAACATGAACTTGGATGCATAAATATATTTTAAAAACTCAATTATCAAAGCACTATAAAATGTTATTCTGATTTCTTTTATATTATATATATTTGCACGTATGTGCGTATGATTATTCAGATGAATATAAAAAACTTAAAGAGGACATATTAGACATTTCAGCAAGAAAAAGTTTGCTAATATATCTTTGTATATGTTATCTCTTAAAGAATATGTTGTTGTTGTTGTTATTATTATTATTATTATTTATTTTGAGACAGATTCTCGCTCTGTCGTCCAGGCTGGAGTGCAGTGGTGTGATCATGGCTCACTGAAAGCTCCGCCTCGCAGGTTCACACCATTCTCCTGCCTCAGCCTCCGCAGTAGCTGGGACTATAGCGGCCCACCACCACACCTGGCTAATTTTTTGTATTTTTTTTTTTTTTTTTTTAGTAGAGACAGGGTTTCACCGTGTTAGCCAGGATGGTCTTGATCTCCTGACCTCGTGATCCGCCCACCTCGGCTTCCCAAAGTGCTGGGATTACAGGCGTGAGCCACCACCTCCTGCCAATATTTTTATTATTTTAAAAATTCAAAGGCCTATTGAAATTCCCTAGTAACCAAAATGCTTCTATATTTGCATGCTAGATTAATCAAAAGGAAAAGACTATTGAAATTCTGCTTGTCATAATTTTCTGTCTCTGGGTTTTTGTATTCTTACTGGTTG